>NW_004955482.1:5502491-5518537 GCF_000276665.1 Chinchilla lanigera | reverse complement strand
ACTTCCTCCCTCCCCCCCCTCCCCGTTCCCCGGCTCCCCTCTCCGCCCCGCCTCCCTCCTAGGTAAAGGGAGATAATCCTTCCCCCCATCTTGACCGCCCCCTGCCTTCGCCACCAAAAAACGGACTCCGCCGGCTCCTGCTGGCCTGATACCAGTGATTGGATCCAAGGGAATTCCGAAACCCAAACGGTCCATTACCGCGGCTCTGGGGTGGGCGAGGGGTGAGGGGGCCGGGTTGCCGCGAAGGGGGAGGGGGAAGTCGAAGGCTGCCTAGGAAAGTCACGTGTCTACTGTTTCCGCCGGCGGTCGCTTAAACCTCGCGAGAATTAAACCCCCTTTCTCCCGCGCCGGCTGTCGGGAAGAAGGTCTGCGTTTTTTGGTGCCACCAGGAGGTCATGGGGGCCGCGCATGCGTCCTACACCTGCTTTCAAAGTCCGGCTGGGAGGGGCCCGAAGCTATTTTCAGAATCCTGTCAGTGGTAGCTACGGCCCAGGAAGTTACCTGGTGGCGTTGTTGTTACTTTGAAAACCTCATTTCCTAAGCATCCAAGAAAAAAAATGTTGACATAATCACGGCTTGCTAGTCTCGCTCCAAGCACTTTACTGAGTATGAAACCGCAAGGAACTCGCAGCCCCTCGGCTAGTCCACGCCATTATCCCGCGGTAAGGAGAGTGAGCCCGCAGCTCCGCTCTGGCTCCGCACACAGCGGCCGCCTGTCCCCGGGGCTCTCCATTCGCGACTGCTGGAAGATAGAGCGACGCTGCCATTTCTCCCTTCCTTCGTTTCGCTTTTGAATCATTATTAAGTGGCCTGACTTAGACTACACACATGAACTTCTCGGCAGCCCTTTTGTAAAGTCATTCTGATCCTGCTGTTTGACTCCGTTGCTTAGGTAATAAGCACGCCTGGGTGATTCTTGCCCCCTACTGGCTGCGCGTCCCGCTCGCGCTGTGCTGAAACCAAACCGAGAACAGTTAAGGTTAAAGTATGTGAACTCCAAGAAAAAGTATGGAGGGGAAAAGAAGAATGGCAGAATAATTTATGGATCGTCCAACCTAGCGTTTGTATAATGCATATATATTCTATGTCTGCATACGTAAGCCGTATAAACATGTAAAGTGGACAGTATCGTTTCGCTAATCACTTTGCTTCCGTTTTACTTTAATATATTTTTAATTAACACAGTAATTGACATATTTGGGTGCAGTGTGACATTTCAATACAGGTACACTTTATTTGGGGGACGCATTCCCAGACCATTTTATTTTGGCACAAGGTCTCACCCAGACTGGCCTCAAATCTGAGATACTGCCTCAGCCTCCCAAGTAACTGAAATTACGGGCCACACGTGTACCACATATAATGATCAGATCAGGTATTTGACATGTATTTCACTTTATTTTTTAATCTCTGTGTGAGCGTGTGTTCCTAGGGAGCTAGGACCTTTGCACTGAGCTACAGTCTTCAGCACTTTATTATTTGAGACAGAGACTTGCTAAATCATTAAATTGCTTAGCCTGAGCTCAAGTTCCTAATCCTCCTGCCTCAGCCTCCTAGAGCACTCGCTTTACAGGTGTGCTCCACCATGCATGTCTCACATTTGTCACTTTGAACACTTTTCTGTGTGTTGAGAATCTTCAGAATCCTCTTACTAGCGACTCTGAAATAGCCAGTTAGTTGCTGTCAACCCAAATTACCCTACTATACTACGGAACATTACAAGTTGTTTCTCCTACCCAGCTGCAGACCAACACCTCTGAAGCGTCTTGTCTCCATCTCCTCACCCTCACATCCTGAAGGCCCTGGTAAAGGTTATTCTGTTCTTTTGGGTTTGGTTTTGGTTTCTTTTGATTTTTTGAGAGGGGGTCTCACTGTGCACTTAAGGCTGGCCTTGAACTCGCTATACAGCCCAGGCTGGCCTCGAACTCAAAGCAGTCTTCTTGTCTCAGCTTCGGGACTGCTGGAGTTACAGGCGTGCATCATCACTACCAAAACTCCCTTAGAGGGTTCAGGTCTCCCATCCGGCAATACAGCACATGGATGCAAAAGAAAGACAGATTCCTCTGCAGTTGAGATCTGGGATGACCCAGTATTCCCTGTAGAACAAAAGGCCGTGAGTCCAGAAGCTCAGGGCTTTTATTGCTGTCAGTCAGGGAGGTGGGTGGGGGCCATGGCAGAGTACAAGGAAAAAGAAACTTTGCAGGCATCAGTTGTAAGGGGAAACAGCAACTTTGTACCAGGCACAAAGGCCTCCAATTAGCAATACAAGGACAGCTTAATGTATGCAAGGCTGGCACTTTTACTGCCAGGAAGGTATAATTCTGAGTCCCGTGGCCTCAGCTGAGATGTTATCTCATGTCTTGGCCCTGGAATCTCACAGGCGCCTGCTCGAGCCCCCATTCCAGCTATCAGCAGTGGGGGGCAGTTCTTGCCCATGTGCTGTAATGAGACAAGTTGGGGTCTTGGTCAGACTCCATCACATTCTTTTAGCCACTTAAGGGAACGTCTGTTTCAATATAGCCAGGTCTGCATATCTCAGAGAGCAGGGTTGAAGGAGAGGCTAGGGAAACATCCAGGCAAGGGGCTCCATTTCTCAGGAGAGTGCAGCTTGGCATCTCCCACATGACAGTCTCCTTTTCATGACTGAATAGTATTCAATTATGTATCTGTACCATGGTTTGTTTACTCATTATCCTTTAATGGTCCTTTCTTTTCTTTTCTTTTTTTTTTTTTTTTTTTTCTTTTCTTGTCCTTTTGAGACAGGGTCTCGCTATGCAGTTCAGGCTGGCCTTCAGCTCACTTTGTAGCCCAGGCAGGTCTCAACTACCAACAACCCTCCTGCCTCAGCCTCCCGAGTGCTGGGATTGCAGGTGTGTGCCACCATGCCAGGCTCTCAATGCCACATTTTTTATTAGTAGTAATCATGCCTTGGATACATTTCATTGGCTACAATACTGCCACTGGGCAAAGCTTTAATGCTATGTCTTGGTACTATCTTGGTTCTTGTGAATAGTGGTGCAATAAATGTACCAGGGCACATGTCTCTTCAACACCCTGATTTCAGTCCCTTTGAATATGTACCCAGTAATGGGATTCTGGATAATATAGAAATTCTATTTCTAGTTTTTTGCAAAACCTCCACAGTTTTCCATAATGGCTGTACTGATTTTTATTCCTACCCACAGTATATGAGAGTTCACCTTTCCCCACATCCTCACCAGCCCTTGTTACATTTTGTCATTTGTTTTCTTTTGCTTTGCTTTGTTTGTTTTGAGACAGGGTCTCATATCAGGCTGGCCTTGAACTTACTTTGAATTCATGGTTACAATGCAAACATGTACGTGCTAATGAAAAGTAAAAACTAAAAGGTAAAAAATACAATGATCCTCCTGCCTCAGCCTCCTAAGTACTAGGATTACAGGCACGTACCACCAGGCCCAGTTTATTTTTTTGTGTTTTTGCTATAGTCATTCTAACTGGGAAGAGATGGTATCTCACTATGGTTTTGATTTGCATTTCCCTAATGATTAGCCATGTTGACCATTTTTTCAGATACTTATTGGTCATTTGTATATCTTTCTTATATTTTCTCTCTTGAGAAATAACTATTCAGTTTATGTACACAATGTTTAACTGAATCATGTTTTTTCACTATTGTGTTCCTCAGATACTCTAGATATTCTTCTTCAAATGAATACCTTTCCAAATATATTCCCCCCTTCTATAGGTTGTCTCTTCACTCGGATTATTTCTTTGACTATGCAAAAGCTTTTTTAGTTTAATGTAATACTGTTTTTCAGTTTTTGCTTTCTGTTGCCTGTGCTTTTGGGGTCATATCCAAAAAATCTTTTCCCAGGGCAATGTCCTAAAACATTTCCCCTATGTTTTCTTCTAGTAGTTTCATAGTTTTGAGCCTTTTTTTTTTTTTTTTTTTGTCTTTTTGAGACAGGGTCTCACTATGCAGTTCAAGCAGGCCTTGAGCTCACTTTGTAGCCTAAGCTGGCCTCAAACTCGTGACAAACTTCTTGCCTCTGCCTCTTGAGTACTGGGATTATAGGTGTGCACCACCCCACCCAGCCTTTGTAGTTCTATGATTAAGTTTTGATCTAAAAAAAAATTTTAGTTGATTTTTTTGTTTTGTTTTGTTTTTATCTCCAGTACTGGGAATTGAACTCACGACCTTGCACTTGCCAGGCAGGCGCTGTGCCATTGAGCTAAATCCTCAGCCCCTTGATTTTTGTATATGGTTGAGAGATAGGGGTTCCTTTTTATTAACCCTCATCTGTATAGTTTATTTAAAAAAGCTGGGCGTGGTGGTACACACATATAATCTTAGCACTCTGGAGGCAGAGGCAAGAAGATTATGAGTTGGAGCCCATCCTGGGCAATTTAGCAAGACTCTGTCAAGAAAAGAAAAGAAAAGAAAAGAAAAAAGAAAAAAGAAAAGAAAACCAGCTGGAATGTACCTTAGTGCAAAAGTCATAAGTACTAGCTGGGGATATAGCTCAGTGGCATAAGCACTTGCCTGGCAAGCCTGAGGTCATGAGTTCAATTCCTGGTACCAAAAATAAATAAACAAATAAATTCTGGGCTGGGGATATAGCTCAGCAGCACAAGCCAAGCATAAGGTCCTGAGTTCGATTTGTGATACCAAAAAAAAAATAAGACAAAAAAAAATTTTTAGCCAGGCGTGGTGGAACATGCCTGTAATCCCAGCACTCAGGAGGCTGAGGCAGGAGGATCACTGCAAGTTTGAGACCAGCCTGGGCAACAAAGTGAGCTCAAGGCCAGCCTGAACTGCATAGCGAGACCCTGTCTCAAAAAGACCAAAAAAAAAAAGCCAGATCCTTGCTGCTAACTCTGCACCATCTTTTAACCTTGAACCAAAGTGGTATTTCAGGGCATGTTACAGTGCCACAGAGGCACACACATGTCACATACAAGTTTAATCATTGCGGCATTATTTGTGGAACCACACACCTATAATCCCCCTACTCAGAGTCTGAGGCAGGAGGATTGCTACGAGTTCCAGCCCACCCTGGGCTGCATATTTCAAGGCCAGCCTGAACTACATAGCGAGACCTTGTTTCCAAAAAAAGACTAGAAACTGCCGAAATGTCTTTGAAGAAGGCCTGGTTGACTCAACTGCGGCAATTCTCTACAGTGCAACATTTGTTCAAAAATGAGGCACCTCTGTGAGTGAGTATGCATGTCCACACGTGTGAATCTACCTTTGTGTGTGACTGTGATGCGTTCACACATACACAGAGCATCTCTGAAAGATGATGCACAAAGCTATAGGAACTGGGATCATGCGCGCCATCGACAGAAGGAATTCATCCATGGAGCACCCAGAGCAGGGCTGCTACCGGAAATCCATGGTTCACAAACCCCTTTCCAGGCCTGATATCGGCCCTTCACACAGCACCTCTCACTTCCTTGCATAAGCATTTCCGAGACCCTCTGCTTGTGCCTGGCACTGAGTTAGGAGTTAGGGATACAAGTTCAAGAACAACAAGGAGGAAGCCAGGTATGGTACTACACACCTGTTATCCCAGCACATGGGAGGCTGAGGCAGGAGGATTGCCACAAGTTCAAGAGCAGCCAGGGCTACACAATGAGTTCAAAGCCAGCATGAACTACATAAGGAGACCCTGACCTAAAAAAAAAAAAAAAGCAGGAGGAGAGATGACTTCTGCCCTTAAGATTATGTCCTTACAACCTAGTGGGCATTAATGAAAACATCACACAAAACATAAAATACCACTGTGACAATGCCATAAAATAGCTAACAGAGCCTATGGTATTGGAATTTGGCCTCTTCAAGGATGTCAAAGACATCTTCCTTGAAAAGAGATGACTGAGCTGAGATTTGAAAAGCAGGTGTCAGTCAGACACGACATACATGCCTGTAATCCCAGCACTCAGAGAGCTGAGGCAAGAGAATCGCTGAGAGTTGGAGGCCAGCCTGGGCTACATAGCAAGACTGTCTCCAAAAAACAAAACAAACTAACAAAAACGCAAGAGTGTGTGCAAATGTCAGGTAGCAGTAGGTAGGAATAGGAAGGCAGCTACATCAGATCATGGCCCTCAGCCCCAGCCCAAGCTTCTGTCTGCTGCTCTCGGATGAACTCAGACTGCATTTCTGCATGACAAGCTGTCTCTGCTTCATAGGCTACGCAACAGAGAGTGCTAGCAAGAGAGTGCTAGGGAGCAGACAGGGAGGCCAGGGAAGGGGCCTGCACATGTGCCCTGCAGCTCTTCCTCAGTGGGGCCCTGGGCTTCCCCCACAGCAACCACTTGGGAGCTTGTCCTGCACTGCAGGACGAGTCCCTGCCCCGCCCCAACACCAGGACCAGCCGCAGCCCCTCAGGGTGGCCCCTAACTCAGGGACACCACCCCTGCTAAGCAAAGCCCTCTCCTTGGAGCCCGGGTTTCAGCAATAGGGAATACCCGTTCTGTGTTTGTTTTGTTTTGTTTTGTTTGTTTGGGGGGGTGGTATTTGGAGAGGGGGTTGAGACAGAGTCTTGCTGTGTAGTCCAGGCTGGCCTTGAACTCACAGGGACGGCCCCTGCCTCAGCCTTCCGAGTGCTGGAATTAGTCTAGCGTGCCACAGTGCCCTGAGACCAGGTTGCTAAATTTAAATTACACAGCTCTCTGCATCACTGATGGGAGCGCTTCCTACAGTCACTAACTCTAATGCCTTTTCTGTACCCTTCCAGGCACCTGCTCAGCCAGTTTATACCTAACAAGGAGTGCTCTGTATTATCTCCACTAAATAACTGGTGTGAGGGGCCGGGGATTTAGCTCAGCGGCACAAGCGCCAATTGGCAAGCACAAGGTCCTGAGTTTGATTCCTGGTACCTAAATAAATAAATAAATAAATAAACAAATAAACAAATAACTGTTGTGGCTTCTAGATCCCACCTGAAATTTGATAGATACAGCAAGTAAGGAGTTAGCAGGACCTGGCATGGTGACACACACCTGTAAGACCAGCCCTCAGGAGGCTGAGGCCGGAGGATCATAAATTCAAGCCCACCCTGAGCAACTTGGTGACTGAGTGAGCCTGTATCAAAATAAGAAATAAAAAAGGGGCTGAGGAGGTAACGCAGCACGAAGACCCTGGGTTCAATCCCTGGCAACCACTCCCCCTCCCAAAGAAAAGTTGATAAAGGTCATTGTCCATGTTCCTCTAATTCTTTTCTTGTTTTTGATTTTTGAGTCAGAGTCTTGCTATGTAGTTCGGGCTTGCCTTTAACTCACTGCAGCCCACACTGGCCTGGAATTCACAGCACACCTGGCTAGAGTGCCTCTAATTCTTTTTTTTTTTTTTGTACGGGGGATGGAACTCAGGACCTTGCGCTTGCCAAGCACACACTGTGCTGCTGAACTATATCCCCAGCCCGAGTGCCTCTAATTCTTTTCTCCGGTACCGGGAACCGAACTCACGACCTTGCGCTTGCCAGGCAGGCACTTTTGCCGCTGAGCTAAATCCCCGGCCCCTGTGCCTCTAATTCTTAAAGGGACTTTGAATTTGGACTTTGTTCTATAGGGTACAGGGAACTAAGGAATTTTTTAGATACAGAAGATCACCATGGTTGGATATGTGTTCTAGAAAGATCACTCTGGGACCCAAGTGCGGGGTGCACGCCTGTAATCCAGTGCTCCAGTGCTTGGGAGGCTGAGGCAGGAGGATCACTGTGAGTTTAAGGCCAACCTGGTCTACATAGTGAGGTCAGGGCCAGCTTGCACTACAAAACAAGATCCTGTCTCAAAAAAAAAAAAAAAAAAAGATAAGAACTTGAGCTGGAGCAGAACTGTTGAGCAATGAAAGAGAGCAAAACTCAAGAAATATTGGAGGGCTGGGGGTGGTGGTAGCACACGCCTGTAATCCCAGCATTCAGGATACTGAGGCAGGAGAATCTCTGTGAGTTCAAGGCCAGCCAGAACTGCATAGCGAGATCTTGTCTAAAAAAGAAAAAAGAAAAATATTTAGGAGGTCAACAGCAAGACGTGGTGGGTCAGATAGAAGCACTGAGGAGGGAGGGACCAGGGTGACACCTCAGTTTCTGGCCTAGGCACCTGGGTCAATAATGCTGCCATTAAGCAAAACTGTGTACCCAAGAAGGGGAACAGGTCTAAAGCAAAAGCTCATGAGTTTGGCTCTAGAGGTGGGGAACATTTCTCGAATCTCCTGTAGCAGACTACCCCCACGATGTCACGACTGTTACCTCGAGGTTCCTTCTGACCTTACAAGCTGGGCTGGCTCCTCTGGGCCACTGGGGCTACTAGCTTCTGGCTCTTCACAAGCCTGCCTACTGGAGGGGTCCCCAGAACATGACAGTGGGAGTTGCCAGGCTCTCCTAAATAGCAGGCTCACAACTGCCACAACTGCCACGGTGGTGACCCCTGCTATCTCTGCAAGTTAATAAGGCCAAACGAACTCAGGCAAAGGCAACACAAGACTGACCAGGGACAGGCATGTTTGTTACAGACCATGAAAACAGTCAAAACAGGCATGGTGACACAAGCCTGGGATCCTAGCTTGGGAGGCTGAGGCAGGAGGATCACGGTGATTTCTAAGCCAGCCTGACTACCTAGTGAGTTCAAGGTCAGCCTAAACTACACAGAGAGACTCTGTCTAAAAAATAAAAAAAAATTTTAAAACCAGCTGCTCACCTCAACAAAGAGAGGAAGCAGAGAGAGGGGAAAGAGACAGAAAGAAAAGGGCCATTGAGCAGAGGGTACCAGAGACAGTTTGTCTGATTCCAGTTGGCTGCATAGTGAGTTCAAGGCCGGCCTGGGCTGCATAGTGAGACCCTGTCTCAAAAAACCAAACCCAACCCAAACAAAAACAGAATTTAAAATAGGAAATGTATTAAACGGGTAGTGGAGAACTAAAAATGGCAAAAGGGAACGCTGAATGTTGAGATGACCTAGGTGACAAATATAGGAAGCCGCCCCCACCTCAAAGGCTGGAGCACACAGACAGCCAGTTGGGGTGCGCAGAGCCTGGGAAGCCGTTCTTCGGCCTCTGCAGGGCCGGGGCGCTGCCAGGCTGCTGAGTGCCCCCTACAGCCCTGAGGGTCGGGGAGACTTCCAAAAGGGGGGCTGTTCTGGTGCTCAGCAGGAAGCTGGCTGAGAGCTCAAGGCCAGCCTGAGCTACCTAGCAAGACCCTATCTCTAATTGATTAATTAATTAAAGGATGGTGTCCTATGGCATTGCATAAAGCGGAGTTTGAGAGCTGAGAGCCCAGCTATCTCTCTGGGGCCCAAGGTGGTGCCCCAGCCGCTGCCAGCCTTTCAGTTCTGACCCACCCGTCATATACTCGGTCCCAGTCACCCTGGCTTTCTTTCTATTTCCCAGCCTAAGCATCATACTAGCTGTTTCCTCTTAGAAGTACCTCTCCGGTGGATCTCCCTCACTGAGCCGCCAGCTCGGAGATGATTGCTCTGACTTCACCAGTCTCAAGAAGCAGCCCTGTCCCACCTCATGCTCCATACAATTTCCCATTTTGTTCCCTCCTAGCATTTGCCACTGTCTAAAATTATCTTCTAAGTAATGCTTTGGCCTGTATAAAGGGCTCTCGCCCGTAATCCCAGCACTCCGCAAAGCTGGAGGATCACAAGTTAAGTCCAGCACAGGCAACTCAGCAAGACCTTGTCTCAAAAATAAATAAGTCAGGCGTGGTGCCCCTTATGTGTAGTTCCAGCACTCAGGAGGCTGAGGTAGGAAGATGCACTGTGAGTTCAAGGTCAGCCTGAACTATACACTATACCAGTCCCTGTCTCATAAAATAAACATATACACAAATATCAAAAATTTTCGAAAGGGGTGGGGGATGTCAATTAGTGGAAAGGCACTGGATTCAATCTCCAGTACTGTATAATAATAAATAATTATAGTAATAATGTGGTTTCTTCCTCTATTTTATTTATTTTTCGGGAGGTCTTCTGGGACAGCGTCTTGTTTTGTAGTTTAGGTTTACCTTGAACTCACTATATAGTCCAGGTTGTGCTCGAACTCATGGCAGCCCTCCTGCCGGAGCCTCCTGAGTGCTGGGAGTCATGCCTAGCACACATAGAGATCTCTTCCTTTTGAACAACAACGAACTGTATCCTTTGGAGACTGAAACAATACTAATATTTACTACTCCTCCTCAACAAATGTTAATTAATGAGTTTTAGAGCAAAAACCTCCATACACTAATGGAAGGTAGAAGGAAACTTGGGCAACACAGCAAAACTCTATCATTTGCAGGCCAGAGAAATAAAATGCTATATGCCAAAGGGCACACAGCAAAATCATGACAAAAGTGTCACTTTATGCTTTTCCCAGTAGTATTCTGTTTATTTGTTTGTTTTGTTTCTTTTGGGACAAGGTCTCTCTTTGTAGCCCAGACTGGCCTCAGACTCGAGTTGATCCTCCTGCCTCAGCCTCCTCCTGTGCTGGGATCACAGGCGTACACCCCCATGCCCTGCTGCCCTGTGTATTCCCAGGTTTTGTTTTCCTTTGTGGTTTGTGGGATGAAACCCAGAGCCTCCTGCATCTCAGGCACACACTCTACCGCTGAGCTGCACCCCCGGCCCTTGTAAGCACTCCAGTTTGCAATGGGAGGGTTCAATGTGAGGGTCCTTGACAGTAGCGGTGGTGGGGACACAGTATCCAAAATGTTCTTAGGGACCAAAGAGAGGAAATACGAGTGACCCCTTCCCATAGCTCCAGGAGTGCCCCTCAGGGAAGAGCAAGAGCTGCACGCCTGCCTTGATTCTAGAGAAAGGAATGCTCACGACACTTGTGCTTCTCTGGACATCTGCTAATTGGGGTTCGCCCGCATAGGGCACAGTGTGGAGTTCCCAACCTCGCTATCCAGAAGACTATCTGAAAGGTACTGATTTGGCCCCGCAGTTAAGCCACCAGGTGACCTTGGGCAGCAAGAAAATCACCTGTCCTGCCACTCCATCTGTAAAATGGGTGGGTGTGTGAGGGATAGGATCTTTGACCTCCTAAGAGGCTTACCCGCTGATCAGTTAGTTGGCAGAAGTTCTACTTGCAGGGCTATTTGAGTCTGGAAGAACAGACTGAATAAACCTTTCAAACCTAGAATGAATGGACTAAACTGGGAGAGAGGTCGTCGTGTTAGTGATGCCAGACAGCTGGGAGACCTAGGTTCCCCGGGTAATAAGGAGAAGTCCCGGGGTCAAAGGTCAGGTTCCGGTCAAACCTGAGAAATACCGGAAGTACCATATCAGGTCTTCACCGAGTCCCGGCCTCCAGTCTCCGGATTCAAGCACCAAAGGTGGAGCTTCAACACCGGGGCAGGGGGAGGAGCTCGCGGTCACCCAATGGTAGCGCGGGTGTTATTCATCTCAGCCAATCAACGCCGGGAGTCCGTCAAATTTAAACCCCCTCCCACCTCCTCGGTCGGGACCTGTCCCGAAGGCGTTTGTAGAAAGTGCGGCCGCTGGCCCCGCCCAGGCCTGGGAGGCGGGGCAAAGGGCGGGCTACGTCTGCGAGTTTACCTATCACGATCCGCAGCCTGCGGAGAGACGGGCGGCGGCGCCAATCGGAGCGAGCAACCGCATCTCCGCGGAGCAGTTGGTTACAGTTGTTGCAACTTTTTTCGAAAGCTCGGTTTCCCGGGAGATCCCAGGCGGTGACAGAGCCAGGCCATGGCGAGAGGTATCTGCCCAGCTGGCTAGCGCTTGGGGCGGCCGGGTGGGAGTTGGCGCTGGAGCGAGCCGGGAGCGAGCCGGGAGCGGCGGCGGGAGGCACCCTTCTGCGGGTGGAGTGCGGGGACCCCTGGGCGGGGGAAGAGGCGCCCTCGGAACCTTCCCTGTACCCCAGCTCCCGCTTCCGAAGCACCCAGAAGCCTTTCCCACTGCCGAGCCTCGGTTTCCCCTCTCCGAAGTGTGGGCGCCCGCTGCCGTTTCCTATCCCAGAGGTAGCGGATCCATATGTCAGAGCTCACTGCAAACTAAAGCTCAGGGCACTTCCAGGGAAAGGTTGTTAATGACGGGAGCGGGGCTTGGCCCGTCCTAGTGCTCTCTTCTGGAGGTGCCCGCGATGCCAGGGAGCAGATCAGTAATCTACATCTTGGGGAGCGCATCGAGCTGAGCGCCGCCGTGGCACCTTCCTTCCCCCACGGCCTGAGTCAGCTCTGCGCCGCGGGGCGAGGCCAGGCCCAACTGGCCCATTTTGGGTGACACGGGTTCCCTGGCACCTCCCGGGGTCCCTTTCGCCCGATCGGGTCAGGACTTCAGCCCACGGGCGATGGCGTGGGTCGGTGTACCGTGCGGCAGGAGATGTCCGCTCCCGAAGTCCTTCTTCGCATAGTTTGCAGTCAGAACCACGAAGCCCACGTTATGCGGCAGAGCGATGGCCAGCCGCTTGGTCATTTCCAGCCGCTCTGTCTCCTTTGCGCTAAAGGGCCAAAAACTTCAGCGTGACAGTTGGGTAGCATTACTATTTTTAAAAAATAAGTTGGAGCATTACATTTTGCTTGAAATGCCAGGGCATCACGTGCTAGCAGGAATTTCTCTTAATGCAGTAAGCTCTCTATAGCAATAATAATGAATAAAACCATGATGCATTCAACAGATATTTGTTGGGCCTTTTTGTTTGCAGGCCCTACACCCAATTGCATCATTTGTTCTCCCAGAAGCCCAATATGGTCTTTGGAGACAAGACTTCCCCAAATTCTGGTGAAGAAATGAGGCATAGTGAATTCAGGTTAAAAGAGCTTCATAACCCAATTCATGGAGAAAAATTAAGACTAATATTTTTCCTTAGGAAAGTGTTAAGCTTCTAAAAGTATATTTTTAAAAATGTATCCAAAAAGTATATTTAATTTACCTAATCATTTGACAAGTCTCAATAAAACTGTGATTCCCTGGTTCATTTTTACCATCATTGCAAAACTATCTAAACTACTTGTTTCAAAAGTAGTACATTAAAAAAAAACTTTAATTAATCTGTAGGGGAAAAAACTAACCATCTCTCATCAAAATATGTAAAATATGGTCGATTAATAATTGCCATTGAGGGCCAGGCAATTTATTATCTCAGTTAATTTTTACAAATTGTTATTCCCACTTTTCAGAGTTAGAAGCTGAAGTCCAAAGTCACTGTCCAGAGTAGCCATGCCTTCTTGGCTTGTTTGTCCTTGCCTCCCTTGCTCAGCCAAGGTGAAGGTGAAAGTTTTCCACCTTCTATCGTGGTAGGCTTACAAATCACCTTTGTAATTACTGGCTAGTGAGTCTCACTGTCACTTGACCCCCCAGATTCATAGTTACCTATAGTCATAGTTTCTTTTTTTTTTTTTTTTGAGACAGGATCTTGCTATGTGGTTCAGGCTGGCCTTGCCTTGAATTTGAGGCCCTTCTCCTGCCTCAGTCTCCTGAATGCTGAGATTACAGGAGCACTACACCAGGCACTCCATTTTTCTTGCAGACAGTTAAACTGGATATTTAGAATTGTAAATACCAAATTATTTACAGTATATCAAGCAGTTCATTTTGAGAGGCCCTCTGGGTCCTGCTAACAAACTTTAGACACCAGGCAACTGAAGTTTTATACTCATGTAGATATTTATAACCCAAAGTGTATTAGTTTGAGAAGGCTCAGTCTATCTACTTTTTCTCATCTCTTCTGGCATTATCAAATAGTTCCCTTTGAATTGTTTTCTCTCCCATTTTTACCATCTCTAGTTCATCATCCCTTCACAGCTTTTGTGATTCCCCAGGAATACAGATTTTTGTCATGTCATCCTCACTACTGTCTGTACCCTCAGCCTCCCTGTTACTCCTAGGATTAAATCCACAGTTATCACCATGGTCTACAAAGCCCTGCTGACTCCCTGGTCTCACTGGGCTCCATCTGCCTTTATGTTTACTGCTGTGTCCTTAGCTCAAGGCCTGGAACAGAGTAGGTATTCAATAAATGTTTGTTGAATGAATGAATGTATTAGTATATTAGGGTTTGAATTTAACAGAAGCAATATACTTTTTTTTTGAGACAGGGTCTCACTGTGCAGTCAGGGCTGGCCTTGAACTTCATGTGTAGCCTAGACTGGCCTTGAACTCACGGCGATCCACCTGCCTCAGCCTCCTAAGTGTTGGGATTACCGATGTGCACCACCATGCCTGGCACGATATACAGTCTTTATAGTAAACTATGCTCATATGGCAGAACTGAGTTCAAATCCCATCCAGCTCCATTGCTTCCTACAAGTGATACATCTGGTCTGAGCCTCAATTTCCACATCTGTGAAACAGGAATAATAGCAGCTTCTCATAAATTGTTCGGAGGTTTAAATTAAATAATGCAATGTGACAGAACGTAACACATCATAAATATACAGTGTTAGTTGTTAGTGACACTGCTGTTGAATTGTATTTGTATGAAATCCTGTATTTCTGTTGATAGGTATATTTGTTATACGCCTATGAATATTTGCAAAGGGAGGGAGGACTTGTGAAACTTAAACTGGACAATTTACATTTACCTCTTTTGGACACTGTAACAATTTTCTGGCCTGCGGATGTAGAGACACTTCCAATGACTGAACCTGAGTGTCACAGTCTCGCTTCAGCGGTTTTTTTTGGTGGGGCAGGGGAGGTTGAGACAGTAGGTAGTCTACACTAACCTCGAACTATGCTGGCCCCAACTTGCAACTATCTTCCTGCCTCAGCCTCTGGAGTGCTGAGATTGCAGGGACACACCAGAGTGTCACTTTCAAATCCTCCCTATCCCTCAGGGTAGTTTCTGGCATTCCAGTGTGTTAGGGTCTGCAGTGGGCATGGGCAGTGCGCCCTACCCCCCCGGAGTTGATTGGGGGCGGGGAGGCTGCCTTGAAGGATTTGAAACCATAAGCTGTTGTGGGAGCTGTTGTCCTCAGTGGTCTCCTGTCACTTAATCCCACTCAGTCTTATGGCTTCCCATGGGAGGTGCGGTGGGGAGGTGGCTGCAGAGAGCCACTTGCTTATTTGTAGATGTTGGAAGGTGCCCAGGTAGATTGTGGAACGCAAGCTTCTTGGGTTTTGCCCATGAGAAAGCCGAGGGCCAGACTGGGGAAGCGGCATGGCTGCGGTCACAACGCACCTCTGGGGCAGACTCGGAGAGAAACACAGGCAGTAGGAGCTGGCCGCCTTCGAGCATCTCTTCCGCATCTGTGACTTCGCACAAATTCAGTGAATCTTTGGCTGAGCGCCCAAAAGGCCTAACAGCTGCCACACAAGCCTGCCTACCGTTGGCATTTTGTCATGGGGACAGGGGGCGGGGTAGAAGGCCACCTGCTAAACCCTTCTGCAGCACCAGGTGCTCCTCCCACCCTCAGTTTCCTCCTCTGCAACGGTGAAGTAGGGGCTGGGACTTTTCGCCCTGGACTGGAAGCCCATTCATTGTTTGTTGCGAGAACTTGCCCAAGCTCTTCGCTTCGCTGAGCCTCAGTTTCCCAGGCTACAGAGAAAACTTAACGTGTTTCCCCTCCACGGGCTTCTATGAGGTTTGAATGCAGTACAGGCACCCAGCCCGTTTATTATCCTAGCCCAGGCGCTGTCTGCACCGGGGCCTCCTACCGGCGAAGTTCGGACCGCCTAGGTTTGACACCTTGGTCCCATCCCTTCCTGGTTCTGGGGCCCTGGGTGCAGCCCTTGTGGATCTCTGAAAACCTGACATCCCCAGCTTGGGCTGGGGTGCGGGCAGAAGCGGACCCCGGCTACTCCCGGGGAGTTTTACTCCGGCTGGCGCTTGCTTCCGAAGCTTGCCGCCTGCACCCCCTTCCCCCTCCCCCTTCCCAGCCCTGCCTGTCGCGTTCAGCGATGCTGACTTCTCCTGGCACGGATCGGGCTCCCAGAATACCCGCGGCGCCCGCGTGAGAAGGAGCCCGGAGCGCCGGAGCCTGGCTGTCACGGTCGCGTTTCCCCCGCGGTGCACGCCGAGTGGCTGAGCTTGCGCGCGAGGGGGCGCGCCCGAGCCGGGATTCGCCGCGAGGCCTGGGCCCCTCCCCGAGACCGGCGCCTCCCCCTCCTCCTCCTCCTCC
>NW_004955482.1:5494613-5501636 GCF_000276665.1 Chinchilla lanigera | reverse complement strand
GCTCCGCCAGGCCCCTGGCAGGCAGTGTTTGACCTCGGAAAAGTTTCACTGTGCCTTGATGGCGTTTGTGCTCCCGGAGACCCAGCATCCCCGGAGATGGCAGCTTTCCCAGGGTGTGCGGGACCCGCTAGCGTTGCCCGGCGAGGTCACCGGGTCGCTGGCTCGGTGTTTAATGGCTCGCCGGGCAGCAGGGCCCTGCAGCGTTCCTGGGGAAGCTCTCCTTCGGTGGGGTGGCCAGTGCTGTCTCGGGGACAGATCCACGCTCAGAGGCACCGGTAGTGACCTGTACCGCCCGCGGCTGCCCACTGCCAGTAAAGGCAAGGCGTAGCTTGCAGGACAGTGGCCGCCCTAGCCTCTGCCCTTAAAAGCTTCCCTGCAGTCCTCTGACCACAGTCCTGGGCGGCCCCTGGGCTTGGTGATCCCAGAGCCGGAGGGCTCAGTACCGATAAGCCCTCCCAGCTGACCTCAGGAGCCAGTGATTAATCAGATTCTGTGCTAGTTGTTGCTGCCGATCCGCCAGGGGAATTAACTCAGGCTGACCCAGCCAGCTCTTTAGATTCCCAGTTTTTCCTGGGTCATTCCAACCTCTCTCGCTGCGGGCACAGATGGTTCTTCTGCTGGCCAGATGTCCCCTCAGTGACAAGCATTACAGCTCACAGGGATTAAAAAGTGTTTGACTTGGACCTGAAGGATCATAAACTTGCCAGTGCTCCCCTGAGAACCGGCTGGCATCCTCCCGCCGTCTTGTCCTTGAGAGATGATGTCGACGTAGTCTATATTTTGTCTTTTATATTCTCGTTTCCTCATATCCCTTTAAATGCTCTGGATATTCTTTTTTGAGCCTCTTTCAAAATGCGCTTTTGTCTTTGTAGGAGAACGTGTTTGCCGGGCAGTCAAAGATCTATTCCTACATGAGCCCAAACAAATGCTCTGGAATGCGTTCCCCCCTTCAGGAAGAGAACTCAGTTGCACATCATGAAGTGAAATGCCAGGGGAAACCATTAGCTGGGATCTACAGGAAGCGAGAAGGTAAGCCTCAGACAGGGGGCCCCTCAGACCCCCGCCGGAGCCCCTCTCCTCCTGCAGAACACATACAGCCGTCCATCACCTTTGAGAGATTTGAGGCATGCTGCTAAACTAGAGCAAAAAGAGGCCAAAGAGTAGCCCGTCGCAGGGCGTGTGCCCTGTTTGTCCGACGGGTTCTCTGTGCTTTCATAAGGTTAGCATGTTCTTCAGGCTTGGCTTTGCCAAGTTGCAACACTGACACGCCTGCCCTGCGGTTGGTGAGGCTTTTGAATGCTGAAAGTGCAGCACTGGCTGCGTGAACATAGGGAACTGATTCTTTCCCTTTTATTGGGGGCTTTGACTTTATTTCTGAAGTTTCTTTCCGCTGGAATGAGCGTCAGTGTTGCCCTGTGAAGTGGCACATTCTGTGATGAGATTCAGAGCTGGGCATGCCTGAGACCCTAGTTGGATCTCTGGCGTCCCTCCAAGCCCATCCCACCCCCCAGTGCCGAAAAAAATTCAGGCAGAAAGTACGCGGTTATAGAAAATTTTCTCTGGCACAGTAAACAAATGGAACCCTCTAAGGATCTTGTTCTCATCTGAATATTTCCTTTCAAAGCTCCCCCAAGTTCCCCATGCTCCCGTCTAATTAAAACCTGCCTGACAGGGGCAGAGCCTTGGGCTCCCAGCAGCTCCCGTAGGAGGAAGCTTTGTTTTCACTAGGGCAAGTGTCACAGGCACTGATGTAGCACAAGCTGTGGGCTCAAATCTGACACACAGAGGTAAGGACACCCAGTCCTAAGGCAGGGGCTGCCCTCAGTGTGATTCCCTCCAGGGCACAGGGCGGTGCTATTTCAGTTGGTCTCAGAATGACATAAGTCATAATCTTTTTTTTTTTTTTTTTTTTTTTTCTTTTTCCTGGTACTGGGAATCGAACTCACGACCTCTTGCTTGCCAGGCAGGCACTGTGCCCCTAAGCTAAATCCCCAGTCCTTTAAGTCATAATCTTAACTGTGCCAGTTGGGAGGAGGAGGCTGAGGCAGGTTGCTGCTCTTTGGGGCATCTCAGTTGGCTCATCTATAAGTCAGGAGAAACGAGCCCTCCCCCACCCCCAAGGCTTTTTAGACGATCAGTTACAGTGAGGACGCAGAACGGCTTTGTGAGGAGCAGCAGATCCCAGCTTTTTCCCCAGGTGCCAGCACCATGCCCTAGGTCAGTCCTGTATCTGCCACCCAAGCGTTGGGGAACAGCTTACTCTGTGTGGTGGCCGGCTAGCCACACATCATTTTGGAGTGGGGGAAAATGTAAATTGTCCCCAAAGATAACTGGGGACACAAGCTTTTTTTTTGTTTGTTTGTTTTTATGCGGTACGGGAAATCAAACTCACGACTTTGCGCTTGCCAGGCAGGCGCTGTGCCGCTGAGCTAAATCCCCAGCCCTTAAGCTAACTTATTTAGCTCACAATGTCACGAAATGGCAGTGATTAGAATTGGGGGTCAGATGTAGTTTGGAGGCTCTCATTGTGCTGTGGTACAGCGTTACCTCCCGGGTAGTGTTCTGGTTACACCTGGCCTCAGTTTCCCCTGGTCCACTTAAGAACTCTTAAGAGGTGGTGGATGATCTGGATGTTTTGATATATTATTTGTTATTATTTATTGAGCTATAAATTACACATCAAAGTTCATGAAGGGGGCACTTTCCCTTTTCCTCACAGCCCGGCAGCCATTAAACTCCTTTCTCTTTCTCTAGCTTCACTTAATGGAGCCTGTTTTGTTCTGTTTTTTGAGGCTAGCCCTGAACTCTGTATGTAGCCCAGGCTGGCCTCAGACTCTCAAACTCATGGTTATCTTCCGGCCTCAACCTCGCAAGTGCTGGGATTACAGGCCTGCACCACCATTCCTGGCTTGTTGGGGCATTTCATACAGATGAATCACACAATACAGCTTTTGTGTCTGGCTTCTTGCACTTAATATGATGTACGGAGTGTGTTAATGAGTGGCATGTTCCTTTTTGTGGCTGAAACATGTTTGCTTGTGTGGATAACCCACGTTCTGTTTAACCATGTATCCGTTGATGCACATTTGGCCTGTTTGCACTTTTCAGTTTTTAAGAATAAGCCACTACATTCGTGTGCAGGTTTTTGTTCAGACAGATGTTTTTAATTCTCTTGAGTAGATGCATAAGAGTGGAATTGCTGGGTCATACGGTAATCCTGTGTTTTTGAAGTTTTTGAAGAACTGCCAAACTTTTGCAAAGTGGCTGGGCCATTTTATATTCCTATCAGTAGTGTGTTATTTACATATTTTAAAAAGTAAATGGTTTTAAAAAATAAAAGAGGAGAAAGCAAATAGTTGGGCAGTACTTCCAGTACTTCCGCTCCAGACAGTTATCAGTCATAGCATTTACAGTGGCATCACAATGCCCGGGCACTATACAGAGAACTGTTGTGAACGCCAGCTTTAACCTTGTTAGAAGGGGAGCTTGTCTGGATAAGGATCTGAAGTGAGGCCTGGTGTGGTAATTACACCTGTAATCTTGGGAGGCTGAGGCAGGAGGATCCCAAGTTCAAGCCTAGCCTGGGGAATTTAACAAAGCCCTGTCTCAAAATAAAACATAAAATGGGGTGGAAACATAGTCCAGTATTAGAGCAGCCCTGGGTTCCATCTCCAGTACCACACATTGCAGAAAGATTCAGACCCAGCACTTGCGCTGTGACAGCCCTGAACAGTGACTCAGTAGAACCAGGGCACTGCTGCCCGACACTCCCATGATCCTCTCTCCTAGGCCTGTCTTAGGACGCTGCTGCCGGTCTCCCAGTTGAGGGGCGGGGTGGAGAGTAAGCCTCTCTTTTCTTCCTACTTTCTGCTGCAGAGAAAAGAAATGCTGGGAGTGCCATACGAAGCGCTGTGAAGTCCGAGGAACAGAAGCTCAAAGACGCCAGGAAGGGTCCCCTGGCACCTTTTCCAAACCAAAAATCTGAAGTAGCAGAACCTCCAAAAACTCCAACCTCGTCTTGTGATTCTACCAATGCAGCCATCGCCAAGCAAGCCCTGAAAAAGCCTCTCAAGGGCAAACAGGCGCCTCGGAAAAAGTAAGTGCCCCCGAGGCCCAGCTTCCCCCAACTTGGGTGGCTCCGATGGGCCCTGGAAGCCCCCCAGCTGCCCTCAGGGCTCCAAGGCCGTATTCATGGCCTCTGTCATGGTGAAAGGCTCAGACCCAGCGCCACCCTGTGCCGTTGCTTGTCAGCATCTCGGTGTGGCACATGCCGGAGTTAACCCCCCCCCCGTGTCTCTCGGGCCCCCTTGCCCAGGTGAGCAGGTGCCAGCAGGCCCCAGGGCACCACAGTGTTTAAGTGGCTTGGTCTCCACGTGCTGCCCCCAAGGAACTGGGTACCTCCCGGTGTGCGTGTGGCTTCGGTCCTGATGCCTGTTTTCTTCTCTTCCCTTCACCCCCAGAGCTCAAGGGAAAACGCAACAGAATCGCAAACTCACGGACTTCTACCCAGTCCGGAGAAGTTCGAGGAAGAGCAAAGCCGAGTTGCAGGTAGCGCCATGTGGTTTCCGGCCCAGCTCCCGGAAGGGTGGGATCGGCCCCAGCCCCGCTGGGCATTCAGTCCTGAGCCTTGTTGGTGTCCTGAGCCTTGGGGCAGATCTCTGAGGGGACTGAACCGCAGGCCTTCACCCTGGGCTACGTCCCTTGCCCATTTGGTATTTTCAGACAGTGTCTGTTAAGTTGTTCAGGCTGGGATCGAACTTGGAGTCCTTCTGGGTGCTGGGATTAGAGGCATGTGCCACCTTGTGCGGCCTGCTCTGTGGGGGCGTGGCTGTGACACTCCTGTGAGGGAGCCTTGTGGCCTGTAGCCCACGGCACGGAAAGCAGGGTGCTGTCAGGAGAGTGGCTTTCCTGGGACTTAGTGGCCAGGCTGAGCCCTGACGAGTCTGCAGTCTGGAAGTTTCCGTGTGGTGGTGCAGGGTGGGAGGAGGCGGAAGCTTTGCCAGTGGGAGGAGCTGAGGCGGGTCCCTGACCCTCTGTGCCTCTGCTCTCCTGTCTGGAAACGGGACGGCTATTGTGAGGGTTAATGCTCGTAGGACGTGTAGCACGGGGCCTGGCACGCAGTGGCCAGGGAGCTGTGACTGTCACCCCAGCCTTCCAGTGTGGTCACCTCCTGAGCCTGCAGTCAGCCCCTTCTACCCCCTGGGAACCTGCAGAACCTGTGGAGACGCAGGCGGAGGGCTGGGATGCGTGTTTGACGCAGTGAGGTGCAGTTGGGTGTGGTTATCCCTGTCTGTCCTGGAGCCTAGGCAGGTGTGGCCGATGTGCCCTCCCGTTCCCCATCTCCGACCTGGCCTGGGCAGTTTGAACATCTCATCTGTTTGTGTTAAAGAGATCCAGCATGCACTCTCCTTTTCTCTTACTTGGCGGTGCTTTATTTAAAAAGGAGAGCGACAGCCCTCACCCCCCCACCAGCAGCCTTGGCTCTGTTTCAGGACAAAGGCAGTGTCTTTCGGCCAAGCGTGAGCTGTTAGAAAACGCCCTGCAGCAGTGGCACAGGAGGCTGTGTGAGGTCACCCCAGGCGGCACTGCAGAGCGAGAGGCGGCACCGGGCCGTGGCCAGGGCTCCTCCCAGTCTGCGCAGGGTGTGCTGGGGGCTCTGGGGTAGGGCCGGCCAGTTTGCCCTGCTAACGGAGCCAGCTTCTGTGCCTGGGAGAGAAGTGGGGTGTGCTGTGGGTCTGCTTGGAGTGGAGCAGAGGAGCTGGAAGGGAACCATGTAGACGCTTGTGTTCCCAAAGCCTGGGCTGCAGCAGCGGCAGCTTGCCGTGGACCTGACCCAGAGCCAGCCTAGAGCAGAAGCTACACGGTGCCCCTCACTGTTCGTGCTGGCAGTGGGCCTGGCGCTCGCCTGCCGGCCAGGATGCTGTGACTGGCACTGGCGGGGTGTGGGTTCTCTGGCTACAGAGAACGCCCGAGCGTGCGGCAGCTGGGCCTCAGCCCAGGCTGAGCGTGTCCTGATGCCACTGTCCTCCTGGGCCAGCAGGAGCTTGGCCGCGTCTGGGGTCTGGGTGGGGAGGGCACCGAGAGGCTGGGCAGGAGCGAAGCCGAGATGAGACGTGCCAAGGCAGGTCGGGTGGGGCAGGTGGGTGCACGGTGCAGGTAGACTGGGAGGTGGGGTCTGGCCTTCGAGACTGCACAGGCCGGCCGGGACTGGGAGTTTGCGCCCAGCCTGTACTGCACAGTGAGTTCAAGGCCAGCCTGGACTACGTAATGAGATCCTGCCTCAAAAAACCCAAACTGAATAAATAAATAAATACAAACAGATGGGCCTGGAAAGTTTCCCTGGGCCCTAGACACTGTACTGTGGCCACCACCCGGGGCAGGGTGGCCTCCACCTGGGCTAGGAGCTGCTTCCTCACCCCCCACCCACCCTGGGCCTGACTGGTGGGGCCTCTGCTGATCCTACTTTGGGCCATCAGGAGCCATGGGGGCTGTGGCCTTCATCCCGTCTGCTCCCAAGCCCTCCTTACCCCGCCACCCCCACCAGGCCTTGCAGCCCCCATGCCAACTTCCCAGAGGCCGCTGGCTGCTGCCAGAATCTTCCACAGGACTCCCAGAGTACCCTCGGCGCTGTGGCTGACTGCAAGCTCTCAGCCTGCACTCCCGCCTTCCTCCCCTGCCTGCCGTTCACGATGAATCATGCACGGGCGGGAGGCGCTGGTCAGGCCACCTTGGCCCCTGTCCTAGCTGGGGAGTCCACAGGACATGCGCTCAGGCCCAGCGCTCCCCGTCAGTTCACTGGGATCCAGCAGTGAGGTGCAGCGGCAGGGCTGAGGCTTCTTGAGCCTGGTAGTCACGGGAGTTTCTCTGACAAAGTGCATTTGGAGCAGAGCCCTGAAGGAAGAGGAAGTGAGCCAGGCAGCCGTGAGGGGGAAAGGCACACGAGGTGAGGTGGGGGAGACAGCCTTGCAAATGCCCCGGGGGCAGGGTCTGGGTCAGCAAAACCTGGCGGACTGGATTTTCTCC
>NW_004955482.1:5491771-5494500 GCF_000276665.1 Chinchilla lanigera | reverse complement strand
TTCAGGCTGGCCTTGAGCTCACTTTGTAGCCCAGGCTGGTCTCGAACTCAGAACAGTCCTCCTGCCTCAGCCTCCCAGTGCTGGGATTACATGCGTGTGCCACCACGCCTCGCCGTGTTTTTATTTCTTTAAATATTTTTTGGGGGACAGTACTGGGGATGGAACCCAGGGTCTTCACACTATATCTCCACTCTTCTTTTGAGACCGTCCTAGCCAAGTTGTCCAGGTGAGGCTTAAATTTCTGATTTTCCTGCCTCAGCCTCCCAGAGTGCTGGGAATTGAGGCATAGAGTGCTGTGCCTGGCTTAAATAAGTTTTCATCTTGTAATTGTAGATTTGTTAGAAAAATTTCAGATAGTACAGACACCGTGGACCCGTGCCCAGCTTCTGGGCGTCACAACCTACTGGGTGACACTGGTACTGGCTGTTAAGTAAACACATGGGGTGATGTCATCAGACTCAGATTTTTAAAAGCCCCCTCTGGCCACTGGGGGAGCAGTACGGGTCAGAGTGGACATCGGGGGACTGGCACAGGCCAGGGACCAGTCTGCTTCTGTGGAGGCCCCAGTGATATCACAGGGTCTGGCATGTTTTGGGGCAGGCGGTGCTGGTTCAGGGGCGGGGGGCCCCCGACCAGTTAAGCGAGGTCTCAGTGGGCCATGCTACCTGAGGCTCCTTGCCCAGTTCCTGGGGCTCCCCTGAGCCCCCATGTCCTGCACACCCAGAGCCAGTGGGGCTGGGGCTCAGGCTGCAGGGGAGAGGAGACTCCACGGGCAGCACTGGGAGGAGCCAGCTGACCACGGACTGTACCGCTTCTCCTCCATGCAGCCCCACCGCCCCAAACGTGCAGCTGCCCACGGAGCGGGCCGCTGGAAGGGAAGGGACACATGTCCTGTCTGTAGGGTGCGGCCTCTGGTCTGCCGGAGGTGAGTTTTGAGACAGGGTCTAAGTCACTAAGTTGACAGTGCTGGGCTGTAACTTGTTATCCTCCTGCCTCGGGCTTCCCAGTGCTGAGGTTACGGGCATGTAACCACGCCCAGTGGAGAGGTGGGTCTCCTCTCCTAAGTTTAGAGGTACAGTCCATGGTCAGGTGGCTTCTGCTGTGGATGAGGTGGCAAGGCGCAGCAGGAAAGCACAGCCAGGAAGTGACAGGAAACGGAAGTGGCTGGGGTTCCCCGCCGTCTCAACAGCGCCCTCTGGGGGCGGAGCCTTCAGTACACGCGCTTCAGAGAACACTGTCTCCCAGTCCTGCCCGCGGACCACGGTGTCCTCGCCTGGGTGCTTCCTGATCTAGATGACAGGTCCTGAAGACAGGTGGCTGATGATAAAAGGAGGGTGCTTGGGGTTCTGGCCTCACTGGCCCCGGGGCCCTACGGGGTGAGCAGGAGTGGACGCTGATACTGCTCTTTTCTCTCCTCCCCACGCAGTCGGAAGAAAGGAAAAGAATCGATGAGTTGATCGAGAGCGGGAAGGAGGAAGGCATGAAGGTACGGGGCGCTGAGAGCGGCTTCCCGCGGCCCAGGCCTCTGGAGGTCACTGAGGAGCCAGGCTCCATCTGGTGGCCAGAGCCAGACATAGAGGCTTGAGGAAATGTCACTGGAGGAGACATAAATTTTGTGTTTGACTCTTAAGTTTTTGCAGTGCTGGGGATTGATCTGGGACCTTCTCATTGAGCTACATCCCCAGCGACAAAAAGCACGCACAACACACACTTCTTTTTTTAATTTTGAGACAAGGTCTCACTGTGTTGCCCAGGCTGGGCTTGAACTTGCAATCTTCCTGCCTCAGCCTCCCTCCCAAGTGCTGGGATTAAGTGAGCCACATGCCCAGCTATGACTTTATGAAGTATACCCTCTCCAGCACCTAGTGGCTTCACAGTGTGGTGTGCCGTGATCCTCATCTCACTCCAGAAGCGTCAGGTCTTCCCCAGTGGGAACCTTATACCCAGGAGCAGTCTCTGTGCTGTCAGCCCCTCTGCCCCAACCTTCTGTCCATTTCCGGTTGGTGGGATCCCGTGCTGTGGAGTTGGTCGAGTCCTGCTCCCTTCACATGACCCGCTGCCTGGGTACAAAGAGAAACAATTTTGTCCTAACCTGTTTTGTACCAAGCCGTGTCTGAGACATTTGCTTATCCTCGTAGTTTTTGTTTTTTTTGGTGCTGGAGAACACCCAGGGCCTTGTGCACGCTGACCACACCACATGCTCTGCCACTCACTGAGCTGTACCCGGGCCGCTCAGCATTGTCACGCATGTGTGGCTCAGGTGGTGTGGGAAGGAGACCTGACTCCAAAGAGGTGGCCACATGGGTCTGCACCAGGTGCTGGGAGACCCCAACTTACATCTTCAGCCTCTCAAGCTACTGTCCCCAACTCCGTTTGTCACAGAGCCAGGAGAGACGCTAGCGGGTGGATGGTGACATGAAGGAGAGATTGGGACACTGAGACTGGCTCTGCTCCAGGTAGCAGAGAGCATTGTGGACCCAAGTGTCTGCCACACCACTTCCTGGCTGTCTGGCCTTGGGCACATGGCTCTGTCTCTTGAGCCTCAGTTTCCTCATCTGAAAAATGGGGCAGCAGCCTCCCCAAGATCTCTCCTGAGGGTCTGATGCTACAGCATTTTACAGACACACACACGGAGGAGCTCTGGGTGGGTGCTGTGCTGGTTGTACAGGGTGTAGCCTATTGTATTGCGGGGGGCATCAAACTCAGGACCTTGCGCTTGCCAGGCAGGT
>NW_004955482.1:5485648-5491491 GCF_000276665.1 Chinchilla lanigera | reverse complement strand
GTTTATTTAGCTCACAGTTTGTGGACGTTTCAGTCCATACTTGGCTGGCTCCAAGGCAGAGTGGCACGTGGCAGAAGGCAGCGGTTTGTGGTGGCAGGAGAACAGCAAAAGCAACGAGCAAAAAGGGAGGAGCCTCTTGCTGCTTTCTGAAGCGGTGCTGGAAGTCTTCTTCCCTGCGTTTATCTGCAAAATGTGACAGTGGACGCTGCTAGCGATGTTAGCCAGCATAAAGACAGGCTTCTAGAAACACAACACTGCCCTCACGTGCCCTACTCACTGATGTGACACCGGGCAACTTCTGGCTCGTCCCTGAAGTTAAAATGACCTCAAAATACAAACCCTTTGAATCAACTCAGGACATGAGGCAGTCATGACAGCGCAGCTAGACACTCAGCAAAGAGGACTTGCAGAAGTGCTTCAGAAAGGGGCGGGAACCATGGGGCAAGTGTGCTTGAAGCAAGGGGAGGATTTTGCGGGGGATTCGTGGCAATATGTTTTTCTGTTGTAATACATTTTGTATAACTTTAGACATTCACCACGTTTATCCATCACACCTCGTACAACTGTGCACCCGGGAGAAAACCTCCTGTCCTGCACATAAGACGAGTGAATTCATTTTCACGCGCCCGCCTGGGTAAAGCTGGTGAAGCAGGTGGCGCACGCCTCGGCCCCAAGGAGGGCTGCCGTGCCTGCTGGCTTCTTGTCGCTGCCGCGAACCAACTCTCTCCCTCCTGACAGATCGACCTCATCGACGGCAAAGGCAGGGGTGTGATTGCCACCAAGCAGTTCTCCCGGGGTGACTTTGTGGTAGAGTACCACGGGGACCTCATCGAGATCACCGATGCCAAGAAGCGAGAGGCTCTGTATGCACAAGACCCCTCCACGGGCTGCTACATGTACTACTTTCAATATCTCAGCAAAACCTACTGGTAAGTGGACTGTGTTTTGGTTTGTTGGTTTTGGTTTTTATTTGTTTTTGACACAGGGTCTCGCCATGTAGTTCAGGTTGGGCAAGCTCACTGTAGCCCAGGTTAGTCTCACACTGGTGGAGATCCTCCTGCCTCAGCCTGTTGAGTGCTGGGATCACAACTGTATGCCACCATGCGTGGCTGGTTTTGGTTTTTTATTTTCTGAGATGGGGTCTTCCTATGTAGCCTAGGCTGGCCTTAAACTCACAGCGATCTTCCTGCCTCAGCCTCCCAAATGCTGGGATTATAGGCATGCACCACTGAGCTTCGCTTTCTAAGTGTATTTTCTGTTGAGTGTCCTTTCTCCTGGGGCAGAGAGGATGAGCCACAGGGCTGGGATTCCCAAGAGCGGCCTTTTCTCAAAGTTGTGACACGGCTCTTCCAGTGTTTTGAGCTGGAGTTCCCCTTGGCGCCCTTTCACGCAACCAGAAGCAGAAGTGAAGGCGTCACATTGAAGCCCCCTCAGCTCCCCTGGCCTCTTCCTGCACAGGTTGTTCAGCCAGAGCAGCCCTGGAGACCGCTAGTTCTTCCTTCCTGACCATGGCCTGTGAGGCCAAGTTTTTATTTTATTTTATTTTTTATTTTTGGTACCAGGAATTGAACTCAGGACCTTGTGCTTGGCAGGCAGATGCTGTGCTGCTGAGCTATATTCCCGGCCCAAGACCAAGTTTTATCTGTTTGTTTATTGTATAAAACTCTGCCCTTGTTTCCCATGCTTCCATAAAGAGCGCTTTGAGCCAGACAGGTGCCGCATGCTTGGAGGGCTGAGGCAGAGGGATCTCAAGTGTGAGGCCAACCTTGGCAAGTTAGCAAGACCCTGACTCGAAGAGAGGCCTGAGGGGGTCCAGCTCAGAGGTGGAGCGCTTGCCTAGTGTACAGGAGGTGCTGGGCCCTATCCCCCGCACCACAAGCGTAACAGCCTTTGAGACCTACCATCTCCAAGCCCCTCACCCAGGGTACCCAGGACCTCTGAACAGAAATAGCTTTACTTATTTATTTTTGAAACAAGGTCTCAGTATGTTCAGGCTAGCCTGGAGCTCACAGTGATCTTCCGACCTCAGCCTCCTAAGAGCTGGGATTGTAGGTGTGCACCCCCACACCCAGTTTCAGTAGCAGCTTTTTGGTGTTGGGAGAGGGTTGGGACAGTCGTGTAGCCCGGGCTGGCCTGAACGCCAGGGATCCTCCAGCCTCAGCCTCCTGAGTGCGGGGGATAAGAGGCCTACGTCACCACGCCCGACAGGGGAACCCCGCTTTGAAGTGAGTGTCATTCCCCTGCAGAGGGGATGAATGTCGCTGAATGCCGTGCATGTGATCCCCGGCTGGGTGCGGGCCCCCTTTCTCAGTTGAGTCCCCTCCACGCGCCCTGGCAGTGTGGACGCCACGAGGGAGACGAACCGCCTGGGCCGGCTGATCAACCACAGCAAGTGTGGGAACTGCCAGACCAAGCTGCACGACATCGACGGCGTGCCGCACCTCATCCTCATCGCCTCGCGCGACATCGCGGCCGGGGAGGAGCTGCTGTACGACTACGGGGACCGCAGCAAGGCATCCATCGAGGCCCACCCGTGGCTGAAGCACTGACCGCCCGCCCGCCCGCGCTCCTCAAGGACAAAGTGCCCTCAAAGGGAAATGGGGTGTTTTTGTTTTTGTTTTTACACACTTAGTCTTAGCAGATTACTTCAGATGTTTTTAAAAAAAGTATATTAAGATGCCTTTTCACTGTAGTATTTAAATATCTGTTACAGGTTTCCAAGGTGGACTTGAACAGATGGCCTTATATTACCAAAACTTTTATATCCTAGTTGATTTTGTACCTTTTTTGCATACAAGTCGAACGTTTGTGCTTCCGTGCATGCAGTCAGAGACTCGGCACAGGTTTTAGAGGAAGGAGTCGAACATGAACTCGGAAGCCGGGCGAGAGCCTCCTGCCTCGGCCTCAGAGCCAGGACCCGCCCACCCCACACCCAGGACAGGCAAGGCGGCGCGGGGGACCACCCACTCCACCCCCACCCTGCAGCCTGCCTGGGGTGTCTCCAAGCTCTTGCTCTCCTCATGTCTGATAGGCGCACCGTGAAGCGTATGAATCTTTTTTAAAAGAAGGGTTCGCAGTAAGCTCGTCTTCCCCTCTGCTTTCTTGAAAGCTTCCTGGGCCCAGGCGCACGGGCCAGGCATGAACTCGCTCTTCCATAGACTGCTGCTTTTCGGGGTTCCCCAGGGCACTGGGGGCGCTCACGCTAGAGGCCGGCAGGGCTGCCCGAATCTGGGTTCATTCTTTATAGAAATGTGAACACTGAATTTATTTTAAAAAATAATAATAATAAAAACTTAAAAAACCAAAAAAAACTTTAAAAAAGAAAAAGGAAAAAAAAAAAGCCCACAGAAAACAACTTACTTGCCGGGCATGGTGGCGCATGCCTGTAATCCCAGCACTTGGGAGGCTGAGGCAGGAGGATTGCCACAAGTTTGAGGCCAGCCTGGGCTACACAGTGAGTTGAAGGCCAGTCTGAACTACATAGTGAGACCCTGCCTCAAAAAAAAAGGAAAACAACTTACTTGTATATAGGTCTTAAAATGAGTGAAGTGGCTGCATTTTTGGTTTTGTTTTGGGGGTTTGGGGTTTTGTTTTTGTAGGAGAGGTTTGAGATGGCTCTCTATTCTAATCAAAGATTAAGTTTTGTAGTGGGACCAGAAATGACCCCTGCTCTCGCCCGCCTGGCACTGCCAGGTTGAAAGGTCCAGAACTGCTGTCAGGGCCTTGTGTTTGTTAGACCGCCTGGTGTCCTTGCCACGAGGACAGAGGAGCTAAGGCGGGACCCCGGGACCCCTCCCCTGGCCACGTGGGCTGCAAGGACAAGGCCCAGTGCTCGCCTGGAGCGCGCTGGCAGGAGCAGGTGGCCGCCTCCTTCCCGGGGGACTGATTCTCACTCCCGGCCATGCTGGTCCCCGGCGATGCGGTGCTACCTAGAAAGTCTTCCCCACCCCCGCCAGGTCAGCGAATTGAGGATGATCCGCCCGAGTGCCACCATGTGAGAGATGATTTCTTGGTTGTACCCGTTTGTGGTTTCGCTTTGTATTTAAGCAAACAAAAAAGGAAATAAACTTGAAAATTATTTGTCATCATAAAAATGAAACAAAAAATTAAAGTATTTATTGCCAGGCGAAGCCACCTATGTGTCTCTCTGTTTTTACAAGGCAGAAGTAGAAAAAAGGGGCAGGGTTTGGTTTCCTGTTTTACACCCATCATGCGTCTAGGCTTTGAGGGTTGTTTGCATGGACTTTGGGTTGGGTTTGTTTTGTTCTGTTGAGACAGGGTCTCACTCTGTAGTCCAGACTGGTCTCAAACTCAAGGCGATCCTCCTGCCTCAGCCTCCCCTGTGCTGGGGTTACAGGCATGTGCCACCATGCCCTGCTGGTTTGTTTTTTTGAGACAGGCTCTCCCCATGTAGTCCCAGTTACCAGCAAACTCATGCCTCACTTTGCTCATCTGCAAGGGGGGGTCATGAGCGCTTGTGGAGATGGGGAGTTAATGTGCATGGACAGAGCCTCAGGGTAATGCCTGGCAGACAGTGAACACTGCGTTTTAGCTGCTGCAGTTGCCAGTAACACCAGTATTTCTTATTTAGCAGGCTTGATTCTCAGTAACTGAGCGCTGTCAAGCGTGCGCCTTGGAGAGTGCCCTGGGCTTAGACTTCCGCCATCTGCTTCCGCAGTTGTCAGCCCTGTGACACCTGACGGTCACCTCCCCCTCTGAAACCTGTCCATCGGGCAGGAGCGGCTGGCCTGCCTGTCCGCCTGCAGGGCTATCCTGGGACTCGGTCATCACCTGCAGGGAGCAGCGTGCCCTGTATCTTGACTCTCAGGCCCTAGGACAGAACCTCCGGCTCCAGGCCACTTTGCTGTGTCACCAGGTGACCTTTCCTCCTCCACTGCATGGGGGCAGCAATGGGGGAGGGGTAAGGTGAGGGTCTGAAAAGCGATCACGTGAAAGCACCATGCACTTTAGTCATCGTCAGTAATCCGTGTTAGCTGCCACCAGGATGGAAGGTCGGAGTGGTTGCTACCATTTACTATTTGTTCTGGTTTTTCTTGAGACAGGATCTCATTATGTAGTCCAGGCTGGTCTTGAATTCACTGTAGCCAGGCTGGCCTCAGACTTCCAGCAATCCTCCTGCCTCAGCCTCCAGAGTGCTGAGATTACAGGTGTAAACCTTCACGCCTGTCTTACCATTTACTTTTTTTTTTTTTTTTGAGGTAGGATTTTACTATGCAGTTCAGTGTTTCAGTTCATAGTTTCACTATGGCCTTGAACTCACTTGTTTTTTTGTTTTGTTTTGTTTTGAGACAGAGGTCCTGCCATGCAGGTCAGGCTGGCTGTGAACTCACTTTGTACCCCAGGCTAGCCTCAAACTCGAGTCCATCCTCCTTCTTCAGCCTCTGGAGTGCTGGGATTACAGGCGTGTGTCACCACCCTGGCACCATTTGCTATTTATAAATGCTCACAACTGATAGCTAGTAAATGCCTCTAAGTTCCGATATTAAGTTGGTGTATTCATTTGTTCACATTTAGAAGATATCACTTGGCAACCACTCCTGGGTCCTTCCAAGACAGCTCTGAAAACAGCTTCAACCCTGCCCCGCCGGCCAGTGCTGGACATGTGGTCAGAACCCTCCAGAGTAGACACAGCCTGAGCAAGGGTGCACAGTTTTGCCTCAGCACAGAAAGGCTCTGGGCCAGGCATGGTGGTGCATGTCTGTAATCCCAGCACTCAGGAGGCTGAGGCAGGAGGATTGTTGCAAGTTCGAGACCAGCCTGGGCTACAAAGTGAGCTCAAGGCCAGCCTGAACTGCATAGCGAGACCCTGTCTCAAGACCAAA
>NW_004955482.1:5478716-5485353 GCF_000276665.1 Chinchilla lanigera | reverse complement strand
CTTATGCTGCTGAGCTATATCTCTGGCTCTCCAGTGCAGTTTTAATCAGGCCTGGCTTTCTAGGTTCTATCTCTAGGCCCTGTCTATCTGATAGAGACCACTATGAAGCAAGACTTAAATTAACTAGTTGGCTTTTTATGTTTACTTACGAATCTCTCCAAAGCCTGGGCTCCTTGTCTGGAAGTGGGTGACGGACCCATAGTAAGTGAACCTCTGTGAGTCACTAATCAAGATCACAGCCAAGGACACCTGGATCCAACCTCAGCTAGACAAAGACTGTAGCCTCAGGCATCTCACTCCTAGGTGGATTAACTTAATTCCTTTCTTGGAGAAGTCCTTGAATGGTTCTGCCCTTCTTGAGTACTTCCCGACTTCTGATAACCAAATAAATATGGGCCACCCAGAGAAGGTCTTGGTCTTAGCCCTGAAAGAATCTTGAATTCTATGAGTGGGCTTCAATCCTCCTGGAGCTCTGAAATCATTCCATTTGCCTCTTTTTATTTAGCCTTCGCTGTACACTTGTTTAGGAGATTGTGGACCTAATCAGCCCGCAATAACTAAGGGAAATTATTAACTTGATATCTGTCCCCACAAGGGAGAAGGTAGGAGGGCATCAGGTGTTGTGTGTGGTACAGGGGATTGAACCAGGGCCTTTGCACTGAGCTACATCCCCAAGGTCTCACTAGTGCTGGGATTGTAGGCATGAACCACCACACCATCCAGGAAAATTTTTAATTGGGGTAACCATAAAAATGGCCGATGGCTGGGCGTGTTGGTGCACACCTATAGTGCCAGCACTTGGGCGGAGGCAGGATGATCACCTGATCCAACTGACCCCAGGTCAGGAGCCACCTCCAGCCTCGAGAACTGTTCTGTGGTCGGCTTCTGGACCAGTCCCTTCTGAGGTTGTGTCTTGGTTACTTTCCTCTCGTTGCTGAGACAAAATACCCAACACCCAAAATTAAGGAAGGAAAGGTTTATTTAGCTCACAGTTTGTGGAGGTTTCAGTCCATATTTGGCTGTTTCTGAGGCAGAAGGTAGCAAAGCAACAAGAGCAAAGGGGGGAACTGCAGCAAGCAGCCTCTTTCCCTCCCTTACACTGCGAACAGGCTGCCCCCGCCCAAGGGGCCTGTAGCTCTCACATAACCTCCATGCCCTCCTCCTGCACAGGCTCAGGATGGATACAGAGTAGGCACCCTGGCTCCCTGCTGAGTCACTTAGCCAAACCTCTAGACTCCCCAAGTTGACACTGTATCAACCATAGCAGGCAGTAAAGCTGGGATGTGTGGATTTGTCTCCCAAGCTGGCACTTGCCTGCAAGGTGAGAAACTTCCACCCACCCCCGCTAAATCACAGCACGGTGCCGGGTCCTGGAAGTCAGGAGCCCTGGATTCAATGGCCCTGTTAAGGTCACTCCTTCCCTTTCCTGGCAGCACATGGCGAAGTCCTGGGTCATGGAATTCATGCCTAGGACGTCCTGCTTTAAGCATGCTTTAGTTGGGGCACTAGCTATGTTTAACTGCCTGGGGTGGACCCCAGGAACGATAACGAGCCCCACCTCATAGGGATACAGGACACAACATGGGTAAGGTACCTAAGGCTGGCATGGTGGTGCCCCCCTGTAATCCCAGCACTCAGGAAGCTGAGGCAGGAGGACTGTTTAAAGTTCGAGGTCAGCTCTCTCTCAAACAACCAAAACTGAAAAGGGACCTCAGAGGGCGTCAGGGAGAGCATGCTGGAAGCAGCGTTGCTACATCAGTGCTGACGGACAGGCAGGGCACACAGCTTGGTTGCACCCTGGGAGGCCGCTTCCTGACTCTGTGGCCTTGTGGCCTCACTTAAGGTCCTTTAACCTCCCCAAGCCTCGGTTTCTGAATTAGAAATTGAGGGATCAGGACTAGTCCAGGACTTCCTGAGTTGTTACAAGGAGCTGTTACGGCTCTTTCCGGGCGGCCCCCCAAGCCTCATGTGTTCACAGGTGGGGCTTCAGGGAGGGGCGGATCGCGGGTGTGCGACACTGAATTAGCCACCGATGCGTATTCAGCCGGTGCGATCCTCGGTGCGAAGCCCGGCCGGAAGCCGCTGGTCACTGGGGCGCTCGTGCGGCCCCCGCCCACTTGATGCGGCCCTACTTCCGGTCTGCCTTTCCTCGCGGTCTTGCTCCTCTGCCAGGCCATGGGCCTTGCAAACCTCTACAAACTGTGAGCCGATAAACCTTTTGTCAGGTATTTTGCCCCAACTTCGAGAAGGTAACTAAGACAGAAGCCGTCAGGTGAGACCGGCCTGTGAGCCGTGCAAAGGGCCAGCCCGTCAGTTCCTCTGCCCGCGCCCTGCGCCCCCATCCCGTGTCAGGTTCCTGAATGCACTTTGTTCCCGTCTTAACATTATGAAAACACGATGATTCTCAGAATTAACAGCCTCCTAAACTCATGCTTCGCGGCACTCTTTTCTTCACAGCGACGGATATAATGCCGCAGTCACTTAGACTGGCACGTACATGACACAGCCCCCCATACGTGCCACCTCAAGTTTAAACGAGGCACGGTGGACGGGGGGACACAATGAGAGAAGCTGAGGCAGGAGGGTCGCAAGTTCAAGTCCCACTTGAGTGATTTAGCAAAACCTTGTCTCAAAATTTTAAATTTTAAAAAAGGGCTGGGGATGTAGCTCTGTGTGAAGGTCCTGGGTTTAGTCCCCAGCACCACACACACACACACACACACACACACACACACAGCAACCACTAAATGAGCTATAGAAAGTATAAAAATCATTTTAATACAAGATCATGGAAAGCAAGTCGGGAGAGCTGAATCCAACAGTCACTAAATATCAGTGAAGTCAGAATCACTACTGCAAGGTCAATACCATATTTTCTTGCCATTTTGTTTTTCTTTTCTCCACGTTTATTTATTAATTTATTTATTTTGGTACCGGGAATCGAACTCAGGACCTTGTGCTTGCAGGCAGGCGCTGTGCCACTGAGCTATATCCCCGGCCCTGCCCCACGCTGAAGGGCGAAGTCTATACCCCGTGGCCCCTAGGGCTGGCAGCCGGGCGGGAGGTGGCCCCATCACAGGTTGCCTCTGCTGTCCGGCCTCCTTGAGGATGCTTCCTGTACTTGGCCAGACCTCTTAGGACGTCCAGGTTGGCATCGGGGAGGAGGAGCACGCAAGGACCTGCGCTCGGGGGAGAAGCACGCACGCAGGGGGAACTGGCAGAGATGGCTGCGGGGTGCCAGGCGGGTGTCCTTTCCTCCCGTCAGAGCTGCTGCTTGGCCATGGCTTTCCATCTAGGTCTGCTTCCCCGACCGGAAAGCGAACCTGGGTGGAGAGAAAGCGCAGGGTGGGCAGAGCATGGGCAGCTTGTTTGGCCCCAGGGACTCCAGCTCTTATTCAGGGCTTCATTCATTTATTCATCCATTTATTTTCCTTTCCAAGCTTTTTCTTTCTGGTACTGGGAACTGAGCTTAGGACCTTGTGCTTGCTAGGCAGGCGCTTGTGCTACTGAGCTATATCCCCAGCCCCAAACTTCTTTTTTTTAACAAGGTCTCACTATGTAGCCCAGGCTGGCCTCAAACTCATGGTGATCCTCCTGCCTCAGCCTCCAGAGTGCTGGGATAACAGGTATATGCCACCAAGCCAGGTACCAAACTTTTTTATTTACATTTTTTATTTGTATTAGTCCTTTTATTTCTCTTCCCCCTCCTCCTCCTCCCTCTCCTTCTTTTTTTTTTTTTTGGGGTACCGGGAATCAAACTCAGGACCTCATGTTTGCCAGGCAGGTGCTGTGCCACTGAGCTACATCCCTGGCCCTATTACTCCGTGTTTGCAGTGCACGTGATTACATTCACCACAGAGAGTTGCTACATGAACAACACATATCCATTTTCCTTTTTTTTTCTTTTTGAGGCAGGGTCTCACTATGCAATTCAGGCTGGCCTTGAGCTCACTTTGTAGCCCAGGCTGGTCTCGAACTCGCAACGATCCTCCTGCCTCAGCCTCCTGAGTGCTGGGATTACAGGGGTGCACCCCCACGCGCAGCTCTCCTCTTCTCCCATCTGTTGGTTTCCTTCCTATTATTCATGGCTGCTTAGGGGACAGGCACACTATTAATATTCCTTTTTATTCCTTTAGGGGACTGGGGGTTTAACCCAGGGTTCACGAATGCTAGGCCAGTACTCTACGACTAAGCTACACCCCAGACCTTTTTTTTATTTTTTTTATTTTTAGACACGGTCTTGTTGACTGCCTACGCTGTCCTAGAACTTCGATCCCTCTGCCTCAGCCTCCCTAATAGCTGGGATTACAGGTGTGCTGATTCATGTTTAATAAATGAGCAAACTGGGGTCCTATGAGCTTAGCGAACAAGCCCAAGGTCCCACAGCGGGCTGAGTGATAAGGAAGGAGTCAGGTCCAGAGCCACACTTACTCACTGTGGTGTCCCAACAGACCGTGTCCAACACCTGTTTGTTTTTTTTTTTTTTTTTTAAATTGTCAGAGGATTTATGACAGAGCAAAAGATAACCTTCAGTGGTATCTATAATTCTAAAACAGAACTAGCTGGGCGTGGTGGCACATGCCTGTAATCCCAGCACTCGGGAGGCTGAGGCAGGAGGATCGTTGGGAGTTCAAGACCAGCCTGGGCTACAAAGTGAGCTCAAGTCCAGCCTGAACTGCATAGTGAGACCCTGTCTCAAAAAAGATCAAAAAATTAAAAAAAAAATAATAATAAAACAGAGCCGGTGGGCCAGGGATGTAGCTCAGAGGTACAGCTACTGCCTGGCAAGTGCAAAGTCCTGTGTTCGATTCCCAGTACCAAAAAAAGAAAAAAGAGCTGGCTGTAGTGGTGGTGCATGCCTGTAATTCCAGCATTCTGGGAGGCTGAGGCAGGAAGATCACAAGTTCAAGTCTATCCTGGGTAACAATCTATCTCAAAAAAATAAAAAAGGGCCAGGATACGGCTCAGGACAGAGACGCCGGGTTCCATCCCTGGCACCCTGTCCTGGGGTTCGGATGCAGGTGTTGGGGACATGCTGGCCACTGTCCCCTAGACCCACACACATGCCTCTCCCCCCGCCTCTTGTACTGGGCGATGACCCCCCCCCCCCGCCCCGCAGGATGTACGCTCACTGCCACAGCTCCACCATCACCTCCCACATGTGCTCCTCACCACTCATCTCCTGCCACCACAGCCTCCGCCAGGCCCCCGTCCCCTCCCGCGCGTCCTCGACCTGCCTTGGGCACAAGCTGCCTCACTTTCCCACACTGGGCTCGACTCCAAAGAAGCGACAAAAGAAGAGACACCTTTACAGCCAGGCGTGCCGGCACAGGCCTGCAATCCCAGCACCATGGCAGGCTGAGGCCAGAGGACGGCAAGTTCAAGCCCAGTGTGGGCAACTTAGCAACTCAGTGAGACCCTGGATCAAAACACAGTAACTTTAAAAAGGGCTGGGAATGCAGCTCAGTGCAAAGGTCCTGGGTTCAATCCCCAGTACTGGGGAAGAAAAACCCCCCATGTTTCCCCAGCCCACTTTGATTAGTTTCTTTCTTTCCTTTTCTTCCTTCCTTCCTTCCTTCGTTTTTTGTTTTGTTTTGTTTTTTGGTACTGGCAATCAGACTCAGGACCTTGCGCTTGCCAGGCAGCCGTTTATGCTACTGAGCTGTATCACCGGCTCCCCAGCCCACTTTGAATAAGACCCCAAACCTCACCAGGCTCCCATGGCCTCTCCACCCTCACCTCTGCTCTAAGCCTCTTCCCTAAACCATCTGCGGCCTCCACACCCCCTCCCACCCACAGGGATGCTCCACCTTCAGCCGTTGTTGTCCTTCAGGGCTCAGTCTAAGTCACCTCTTCCAGAGGCCTTCCAGGACTGCAGCCCAGCCATTTCTGAAGCTCTGTCACTTGGGGTGCTCTGACTGGCCTGTACGTTTATTTCTCTTGCTGTTTCTGTCCTGCTCTCCCTACTAAAATTTCTGCGACTTCTCCACCGTTGTATCCTCAGAACTTAGAACAACGCCTGGCACACATCAGACCCCTGATTAAAAAATAGTTTTGTTTTGTTTTGAGACATGGTTTCGCTATGTAGTCCAGGCTGGCCTTGAACTCACTGTGTAGCCCAGGCTGACCTGGAGTTCATGCCGATCTTTCCACCTCAGTCTCCCAAGTGCTGGGCTTACAGGCGTGGGCCCCCACACCTGGCTTAGAAAGCCATTTTTTTTTTACATTGCTGGAGATGGAACCCGGGCCTGATACATGCTGAGCTATACCCACAGTCTGTATTTCCTAGGTTTGTTATTTTGTTGTTGTTGCTGTTGTTTGCTTTTTTGAGACAGAAACATTCTATATATGTCCTTAAGGGTGTAATTACACATGAAATAAGCCCGAAGCTGACCAGCAAATGATCTCAGTTGGATGATGTACTTAAAATAGGTCAATTCTCAGAGACAGAAAGGAGACTCAAGATTATCAGTGGCTGGAAGAAAGGAAAACAAGGAATTACTCTTTCACGTATAGCTTCCTTCTGAGATGATGAGAAAACCTGGAAATGAATACTACTGATTTCAACAATATTATAGCTGGGGATATAGCTCAGTGGCATAAGCGCCTGCCTGGCAAACGTGAGGTCATGAGTTCG
>NW_004955482.1:5475339-5478141 GCF_000276665.1 Chinchilla lanigera | reverse complement strand
TAAAATGCCAAAAAAATATTGTTGGACCACAGCCAACAGGGGTGGTGGCACACCTACAATCCCAGCACTGGGGAGGCTGAGGCAGGAGGATTGCTGCAAGTTCGAGGCCAGCCTGGATACCATAGTGAAACCCAGCACACTGGCCACAGGACAGGGCAGGCCTCCCCGACCCCCACCAGCTGCCCTCAGCCCCAACTGCTTCCCCCAGCTCCCCAGGAGCAGGGACAGCGGCAACTCACAGCTTCTTCATGATCGTCTTCTCCCCCTTGCCAGGGTCGGGACTCCTGGCCCTGGTAACCACAGCCTCCTTAGCTCGTTCTCCTCCCACGCTTTCTCTCAGGGGCATCAGGCCACTGGGGAAGGAAGGCAAAGAAGTGGGTTGTTTTACTGCAGGTCTCATATCTCAGCTCCTCAGGAGGCTGAGGCAGGAGGACTGCAAGGAGAGGCCAGCTTGGGCAATTTAGCAAGACCCTGTCTCAAAATAAAAACCGAAAAGGGCCAAGGGTGCGGGTCAGCGGAAGACCGCTTGTGTACAAACACCAGACCTTGTGCTCAATCCCCTGCCCCAAAAATAAGCAAGGGAAAACTCGCTATTTTCCTTCCCTATCGTACACAAATAGAGCTCAGCAGTGGGAAGCCGCGATGTCTCCAGTCTCTCCCTCCGGCCCCCGCTCCCCGGCAGGCTCTGTGGTTCTCCTGCCGCTGGTGGTCACCGGGCACCTCACGTCTCCATGTCCCCTCTCCGTGACCTTCCTCACAGTGTGATGGTCTCAGGTGGCATTCACGGGCACAGAAACCGAAGTGTGAAGGCCTCTTACAGCCCCCACCTAGGCGGTCAGACATTACTCCTGTCCTACCCGCCAGTCAGAGCAAGGCAGGGCCAGCCCGACCAGAGACGAAAACACACTCCATTTTTTGTTTGTTTGTTTGTTTGCTTAGCAGTATTGGGAACTGAACCCAGGGCCTTTGCCCTGAGCTACATCGCCAGCCCAGTCTTACTCTCATTAAGAGGGTCTGGCTAGTCACTAAATTGCCCAGGCTGGGCTTAAACCCTCGACGTTCCTGCCTCAGCCTCCTGGGGTGGGCAATGACAGTCGTGCACTGTCAGGCCCGGCTCCCAGGCCTGATGATGCCTGATCTGCATTGGACAAGCAGGGCCTTTTACTGTCTCTGTTGTATTTGCTGGTGTGCCCTCAATACCCAGAAAGTGCCCAGCACATACTAGGTCTTCAGGAAATGAACTAAACAAATCTAGAAACGAGGAACCCAGTGAGGAAGGCAGGCCATGTCTGGCCGTTCAGGGGGAGCCCGCCTGGTGGCGGAACCCAGGCACCTCCTAAGCACCGCCTCCTGGATTGTTGAATGACTGAGTGACTGACTGCGGTGCTGGGCTCTAGCCCCGTCCACTACAGCGAGCCTGGTCTCCCACCTCCTGTAGCTCAGCAGCTCCTCCTGCGCCAGCAGCAGCTGTGCCTTGAGCATGTTGCGCTCCTGCAGCACCTCCTTCAGCTCCTGCAGTGTGAAGCGGGGCCGGTTGGGATCCGTGAGGTCCACCACCATCTTGTCGGGCCCCAGGTCCACCTGGAAGAGAGGGTGCCAATGAGATGGCTTCCCCATGCGGGGCTGCAGCCTGTACAGCCCAGGACAGAGAGCTCAGCTGCGTGGCCCCAGGGACGCAGGCAGCCGTGCAGATGGGAGGATGCTAAGAGAACAGAAAGTTCTAAGGGGTGTGTCCAAGAAAAGGGCCAGGTGATCCCAGCACTCGGGAGGCTGAGGCAGGAGGATTGCTGAGCATTCGAGGCCAGCCTGGGCTACAAAGTGAGTTCAAGGCCAGCCTAAACTGCATAGCAAAACACTGTCAAAAAACAAACAAAACAAAACAAATAATCCTCAGAACTGAAAATAAGTTAGTTAGTTAATTAATTAATTAGTTAAAAAAAGCAAGGACTCCAGATGTTTGCACACCCATATTCATAGCAGTACAACTCATGGCATCCAAAAGGTGGAAGCAAGCCAGGGTGGATCATGCACTGATATACAAACAGGACGCAGGGTGCACACCCAGTGGAATATTACAGGGCCTGAAAAAGGAAGGAGCTTCTGATGCATGCCAGAGCATGGGTGAACCTTGAGGATTTTACACTAAATCAAGTAAGTGTAATGCTAACCACTACTATGACTCCACTTCAAGAAGTACCTAGATGGGCTGGGGATACAGCTCAGTGGCACAAGTGCCTGCCTGGCAAGCGCAAGGTCCTGAGTTCGATTCCCAGTTCCAAAAAAAAAAAAAAAAAAAGAAGTACCTAGAATCGTATGGACAAAAAGTAAGCCAGGCACGGTGGAGCCTGCTTACAGTCCCCAGTGACTCTGGAGGCTGAGGCAGGAGAATCAACTGAGCCCAGAAGTTTGAGGCCAGCCTGGGCAATATAGCAAGACCCTGACTTTACTGACCAACAAGTTGCTCTTCTGAAAGACAGAGCAATTTTGCAGGCAACATTGAGAGAAAACACTTCGAGGAAGGAAGTAATTGAAGAACTGACACAGGAGCTGATTCACGCAGAAATTCAGAAAACTCCACTGCAAGCCAATTCTGTAACTGCTGGAAGCGCGGTGCAGGCCACACCAATGACTGTATCATCCGGCGCCAAAGGAAGGGTTCAAAAAAGAGGGAGGAGAAGAAAAGGTGAAAGAAAAAAACCGAAAAGGAGAAAAAGCAGCTGTCTGCAGCAGGAAGTGCTGAGTCTAAGCCAGCGGATGCTTCCCGTGTGGATCTTCAAGTTGGCTGCGCCCTTAACGCCGAAA
>NW_004955482.1:5473027-5475239 GCF_000276665.1 Chinchilla lanigera | reverse complement strand
GGAGGCTGAGGCAGGAGGATTGCTGAGCATTCGAGGCCAGCCTGGGCTACAAAGTGAGTTCAAGGCCAGCCTAAACTGCATAGCAAAACACTGTCAAAAAACAAACAAAACAAAACAAATAATCCTCAGAACTGAAAATAAGTTAGTTAGTTAATTAATTAATTAGTTAAAAAAAGCAAGGACTCCAGATGTTTGCACACCCATATTCATAGCAGTACAACTCATGGCATCCAAAAGGTGGAAGCAAGCCAGGGTGGATCATGCACTGATATACAAACAGGACGCAGGGTGCACACCCAGTGGAATATTACAGGGCCTGAAAAAGGAAGGAGCTTCTGATGCATGCCAGAGCATGGGTGAACCTTGAGGATTTTACACTAAATCAAGTAAGTGTAATGCTAACCACTACTATGACTCCACTTCAAGAAGTACCTAGATGGGCTGGGGATACAGCTCAGTGGCACAAGTGCCTGCCTGGCAAGCGCAAGGTCCTGAGTTCGATTCCCAGTTCCAAAAAAAAAAAAAAAAAAAGAAGTACCTAGAATCGTATGGACAAAAAGTAAGCCAGGCACGGTGGAGCCTGCTTACAGTCCCCAGTGACTCTGGAGGCTGAGGCAGGAGAATCAACTGAGCCCAGAAGTTTGAGGCCAGCCTGGGCAATATAGCAAGACCCTGACTTTACTGACCAACAAGTTGCTCTTCTGAAAGACAGAGCAATTTTGCAGGCAACATTGAGAGAAAACACTTCGAGGAAGGAAGTAATTGAAGAACTGACACAGGAGCTGATTCACGCAGAAATTCAGAAAACTCCACTGCAAGCCAATTCTGTAACTGCTGGAAGCGCGGTGCAGGCCACACCAATGACTGTATCATCCGGCGCCAAAGGAAGGGTTCAAAAAAGAGGGAGGAGAAGAAAAGGTGAAAGAAAAAAACCGAAAAGGAGAAAAAGCAGCTGTCTGCAGCAGGAAGTGCTGAGTCTAAGCCAGCGGATGCTTCCCGTGTGGATCTTCAAGTTGGCTGCGCCCTTAACGCCGAAAGGCTCCGTGACGCAGATTCTTGGTACGTAGCAGAGAGAGATTTCGGCGAAACAGCCCTGAGAACAGTTGTCAGTGCCTGGTGAAGCGTGTTCCTCTTGCACAGATACAAAATGGTGATTCTGCTTTGCAACCCGAGGCCTGCAGAGATGAGGGGCTCCTGTCTCAGGCGATGGTGACGCGCGCTAGTCTGAAATCCTGGCTCTTCCTGACAGGTTCCTGGACACAGAGTCATATTTTTGCGTTGTTTTTTTGAGACAGGATCTTGCTACGCAGTCCAGGCTGGCCTTGAACTCACTATGCAGCCTACATAGGCCCTGAAGTTACAGCGATCCTCCCGCCTCCCCACCCCCACTCTTTGCCATGGCCCTAGAGACCGAAGGCAGGACCTGCACATTTGACCCCCTGGCCCAGCCCCCTTTATTTTTTATTTTGAAACAGTGTCTCGTTCCCTGAGTGGCTCAGGTCGGGGCTCCAACTTGTGATGCTCCTGCCTCGGCCTCCCACGCCCAGCTCCTCCCACGTCTTCTCTGTGGTTTCCATGAAAATGTGCCATCTCATCTCCTGTCTGATGACACTCGGCCACTCAGGGAGCCACCCACCCCTGTGCAGACCACGGGGCTCCCTCCCCATCCTGTGGAAACGGCAGCCACGAGGCTGGGAAACCCAGGGCGCCACATCGCTTTTCTCCACCCTCCAGAGCCAGGCTACTGCTGAGCACACTTGGTCATCTCTTGTGATCGGTACTAACGCGGCCCAACCACTATCCAAGTCCAGCCCCACTGGGAGTCAGGGACAGGTGAAACAGAAGGTAGGGAGCCGGGTGTGGTGGCACACAGCTGTGATCCTCGCATCGGAGGCTGAGGCAGGAGCACGGCTGCGAGTTCGAAGCCAGCCTGGGCTACATAATGAGTTCAAGGCCAGCCTGAGCTGCATAGAGAGACCCTGTTTTAAAACAAAACCAACAAACCAACCAACAAACCAGGCGAGGACTGGGGGTGGGGATCCGCGTCAGGCACAGGCTTAGCATGTGTGAGACCCTGCGTTGAGTCCTCAGCAACATATGCACGCATACACACACACGCACACACATTGTAAAACTCAAAAAACAGAATAGGAAAAACGTGCTGTGCGTGGTAGGGGAGGCTAGGGTAAACTGTTTCTTAAAACTTTTTGTG
>NW_004955482.1:5466022-5472927 GCF_000276665.1 Chinchilla lanigera | reverse complement strand
AAAACAAAACAAAACAAAACAAAAAACTAAAGCTTTTTGTGGCCACCACGACACACACGTTACTGGACTGCACATCTGAGCCCAGTATGGGCAAATTGCCAAGACGATCTTAAAATAAAAACTTTTAAAGAGTGCCAGATGTGGTGCACATCTGTAATCCCGATACTTAAGGGGCTGAGGCAGAAGGATCGTTGTGAATTTGAGGCAAGCCTGGGCTACATGGTGAGACCCTGTCTCAAAAACAAAAAAACTGTGAAAAGTTCTGAGGCTGTAATTCAGTGCTAAACCCCTGCGCTCAATCCCCAGTACTGAAAAATAAACCAAAGCCAAACTACGTCGTTTCATCAATGCTGGTGGGTAAGGTAGTGAGGTAAAAAGTTATGTTTTTTTTTTTTTTTTTGTAAAAGCGGGGTATAGCTGATGATTCAGCACCTCCAGCTCTTCATCTGTGTCCCTCTGCACCCTTCCTCCTCCCATTCTTCCTCCTGTAACTAAAGATTGTTTTGCTTGTTCTTGATTTTCACATAAATGTACAGCAGATTCTTTTTTTGTGCCTGGGTTCTTTCTCTCCATGTAACCGGCATGAAACTCATGCCTACCGTTGTGTATGTGTATCAGTGCTCTGTTCTTTTTCACTGATGTGTAGTATTCCGGGGCAGAAATAGACCACAACTCCACAAATCAATTCTGGCAGGGGAGAGGGCACACTCCCTTAATCCCAGCTACTCAGGAGGCTGAGGCAGAAGGATCACAAGTTGGAGACCAGCCTGTGCATCTTACAGAGACCTTGTCTCAAAATAAAAAAATAGGAAGGATGTAACTCTGTGCTAGAGCAGTCGCTTAGCACATAGGAAGATCTGGTTCAATCCCCAGCGCCAAAACAAAACAGAATAAAACAAAACCCAAAAAACCCCTATTCTGTTGCATCTGGGTTACTTCCGGTGTGGCAAAATGACTGCAGCCCTTGAACATGTCTTTCTGTGGTCACAGGCACGAATTCCTCTTTCTCATGGTGTGACGCCGGCTGGGCGGCCGCAGCCTCTCAAGAGCGCCTGTTAGAAATACAGATTGCAAGGCCTTGTCCAGGGGCTGGGGTTGGGAACTCAGGGCAGGGAGCAGCCGGGGTGGGTGCCCCTGACAGCAGAGCTTGGGAACACCCACTCTTCGTCAAGGTCACAGTAGGTGGAGGCTGAGGATTGACAACACAGCCCAGGCCCCCACACTGAGCAAGCGCCGGGTCCAGCTCCCCCGCACCATGTTCCGATCTGAGGATTGGACACTTGCATTGAGTTTGTTTCTTTCTTTGTGACAGGGTCTGGCTATGTAGTCCACGCTGGGCTGGATCTCACTATGTAGCCCGGGCTGGCCTCGACCTCGCGCGATCGTCCTGCCTCAGCCTCCCCAGAGCGCGGGGACAACGGGCGCGCGAGGCCCCTACTCCCCACTCACCTGGCCGCCGGCCGGGGGCGCCCCGCCGCGCAGCGCCCGCACCTCCTGCTGCAGGCTGTCGCGCTCCAGGCGCAGCGCTTCGGCCGCCAGGCCGCCCTCGCTCACCAGCGCCTCGAGCAGCTCCAGCACGCGCACGATCGTGAACTGCAGCTGGGTCACGCGGGGGTCGCTGCCCAGCGCCATCAGCTCGCGGCCCACCACGTAGGCGATGTCGTACACGTCCTCGGCGGTCAGCTGCAGGGCGCTCTTGCCCAGGGCGCGCCCGGGCCCGGCCTCGTCCTCGCCGTCCTCCTCCTCGTCCGCGTCCTCCCGGCGCACCCGCGGCTCCTCCATGGCCCCTGCGCCCAGAGGCCGCTCGGCCTCCACTTCCTCGCCGCACCAAAACTTTCCGCCGTGCGGAGCCCGCCGCCCAATCAGCCGCGAGTCTGCGCGTCCGAGAGGCGGAGCCGCCCGCCCCGCCCCTAGCAACGGCCGCGTCTCCATGGAGACGAGTGGGGCGGGGTTTCCAGCGGCACTGGGAAAAACGGTAAAAAAAGCACAAGACTTTTTTCCCCCCTGTTAAACTCAAACTTTCCAGCCAGAGAATTTGCATCGTACCGGGCGTGGTGGCCCAGGCCTCTCAGCACTGTGGGAGGCTGAGGCAGGAGGATGGAAAGTTCGAGCCCAGCCTGGACAACTTGGCGGTTTAGAGAGACCCTAACTCAGAATAAATTTTAAAAGGGCTGGGAGTGCAGCTCTGTAGGAAGGCTCAGTGCGATAAAACCAAAATAACCACGGAGCTTGCCTGGTGGGAGGCGGAAGATCCGGGTCTCTACAAGACGGTCATTTTTGGAGCGTGTAGCAGAACAGCAAACAGCTCTTGTTGGCCGCGCTCCCAGGACACTTGTCGCCAGGGCCTGTGGCATCTAACTTTGCTGTGACCTAAATACAATGGGGGGGGGGAATATCTCCCCGCGCTATTCGTTGTGCTCAGCTCCTAAGGAGCACGGCAGTCTTGGAAAGTCGGCCTCACTTTCCCGTTCTGTAAAATGAAGGCAATAATTAGATTCATGTGCAGGTAATCCCAGCACTTGGGAAGCCGAGGCAGGAAGATTGTTCTAAGTTTGAACCCAGCCTGGGTTATATACCGAGACCTTGTCTCAAAAAACCACGAAAGAGGGGCTGGGGATTTAGCTCAGCGGCAAAGCGCCCGCCTGGCAAGCACAAGGTCGTGAGTTCGGTTCCCGGTACCGGAGAAAAAAACAAAAAACCACGAAAGAAAGACTAATCCCTCAAGTGCCCTTCTGAGTCTTTGAGGAAGTGGTGGTTTGTTTTTCTTTATTTATTTTTGTGCTACTGAAGGTCAAACCCAGGGTCTTCACATTGGGCTACATCCCCAGCCCTTTTTAATTTTTTTTTTATTTTGAGGCAGGGTTTTGCTAAATTGCAGTGTTGCTGGGGCTGGACTTAAATCTGTGATTCTCCTGCCTCAGCCTCCCAGAATGCACTGTGGAAGAGGCCAGGTTAGGGACAAACACAGAAATCAGCATTTCTTCCCCCACCTTAATTCAGGTGTCTGGTGTTTTATTTTTATTTTGAGACAGGATCTTGCTATGTAGCCCAGGCTGGCCTTGAACTCACTACTTAGCCCAGGCTGGCCTCAAACTTGTGGCAATCCTCCTGCCTCAGCCTCTTCAGTGCTGGGATTACAGGTATGCACCAGATGATCTGTTTTAAAATAAAAAAAAAAAAACAATTAAAATTAAAATGAGCTGGGAATGTAACTCAGTGCAAAGCATTCACTCCCAACACTGCAAATAAATAAATAATGAAGTCGGACTCTGGCCTTACCCCATACAGAAAAACTAACCCAAAATAGATTTAAAAAATCCAAACATACAACCAAAACCCATAAAACTCATAGAAGAGCCGGGGATGGTGGCACACTCCTATAACCTCAGCTCTCGGGGGGCTGAGGCAGGAGGATCACTGCAAGTTTGAGGCCAGTCTGGGTTACAGAGTGAGTTTAAGGCCAGCCTGAACTGCATAGTGGACCCTATCTGAAAAGACTCTCCCCAAAGAAAGAAAGAATGAAAGAAAGAAGAAAAAAAGATGAGCCTGGACTATGTAGTGAGACCCTGTCTCTAGAGATAGACAATAGAGTAAAAAGGCAAGCTAGAGTGGAGGGTGCAGCTAGAGGGACAGCATGTGCCTAGCATGCAAAGGCCCGGGTTAGATCCCCAGCACCAAAACAAAGCAAAGGAAAAAATCCAGAAAATAATGTGTTTATGCCAGGTATGGTGGCATATACCTGCAATCCCAGCACTTGGGAGGATGAGGCAGGAGGATTGCTGTGATGGAGACCACTATGAAGCATCTCTGAGCAGGACTTGCATTAACCAGTTGGCTTTCCATGTTTACTTGTGAGTCACTGGTCCCTACTGAGGCCGTAATGGTGAGTGAAGCCATAGGGCCTCAAAGGACAAGATAAGGTCACAGCTGAGGATGTCTGGCTCCGACCCTCATGAGCTAAAAGGAGGCTGCAGCCGCAGGCATCTCACTCCTATGGTGAAGGCCTTCCTGGGGATAGCATAGCTGTCCTAAATTAACAGAAAATATTATTTGGAGAAGTGCTTAGAGGGATTTCCAAGACCTGCCCAGATTCCTGCATCTTCTTGTCTCCCCCTCCTTTGTCTGAAGGCCAACTAAATACAGCTGCCCAGGGAAGTCTTGCTCTTAACCCAGAGAATCTTGAATTCTGTGAGAGGGTTGAACCCTCCTGGAGCCCTAAAATCATTTCAGTTGTCTCATTTATTTAAGCCTGTGCCGTCCACTCTTTAGGGAGATTGCGGCGGCTGCAATAACTAAGGGTTCTTAACCTGCTATGAGTTCGAGGCCAGAAAACAAACAAACAAACAAAAGATGTGTTTGTGAGACCGTGGAGGCACTGGAGCTCTGCGTACTGCAGGCAGGAATGTGAGAGGTGCAGCTGTTCTGTAAGACAGTGTGGCACACCAGGCCTTAGAAGTGAAACCTAGAGGTGCCCTTCGCTTCAGGGAGTCCGCTTCTGCAAACACATCCCAAAAGAAGTGAAGGCATTATCTCCAACAGGTGTTTGTACACGCTTGTTCATAGTAGCTGTGATCGTTAATCAGAACTGTCAGTGGGCTGGGTGTGGTGGGCAGATCTGTCGTCCCAGCTCTCGGGAAGCTGAGGCAGGAGGATTGCCCTGAGTTCAACACCAGACTGGGCTGCATAGCAAGACCCTGTCTCAAAAAACAAACAAACGAAAAAACCCACCACACTGCCAAGTAGGTGACAGTGGCCCATTTCATGCCGTTCACACACACACAGTGTCCAGGACGTACGAGCCCACAGAGGTGGAAACAGTTGGTCCCCGGCTCGCCCCAGCCCCTGCTGGGATTGGGGTTGGGGAGGAACTGCTCATGCCTTCAGGGCTTCTTTGTGGGGCGATGGAAATGTTCCGATGTCAGAGCGGGTGATGGTTGCACAACTCTGTGAATTTACTGAAACCATTCAACTGTACACTTTGAACAAGTTAATTTATGATGTGTGAGATGACACCTCACTGCTGTTCTCAGAGCAGTGCCGGCAGAAAGGATGAAATGTGGCTTCACTTCTTTTCTTTCTTCTTTCTTCCCTCCTTCCCTCCCTCGCTCCCTCTCTCCCTCTCTTTCTTTTTTTCTTTTTTTCTTTTTTTTTAGCCAGGGTCTCACTATGTAGCCCAGGTTGGCCTGGATCTCATGGCAATCCTCCTGCCTCAACTTCCTGAGTATAGGATTACAGGTGTGCACCACCACACCCAGCTAACATCATGTTTTTAAAATACTGAAATGAGCCTGGGCTATAGCTCACCAGCACAAGCGCCTGCCGGGCAAGTGTAAGGTCCTGAGTTTGATTCCCAGTACCAAAAATAAACAAATAAGTAAATAAATAAAATGCCAAAATGAGCCAGGTGGGGTGGCACATGCTTAAAATCCCAGTACTTGGGAGGCTGAGGCAGGAGGATCGTTGCGAATTTGAGTTCAGTGCTTCATAGTGAGACCCTGGCTGATGGAGACCATTATGAAGCAGCCCTGAGCAAGACTTAAATTAAACAATTGCCTTTTTATGTTTATTTGTGAATCTCTCCAAAGCCTGGGCTGCTTGTCTGGAAGTGGGTGACAGACTCATAGTAAGTAAACCTCTGTGAGTCTCTAATCCCTACTAAAACCTGTAATGGCAGATGAAGCTGGAAAGCCTCGAAGGATCAAACAAGATCACAGCCAAGGACACCTGGATCCATCTCAACTAGATAAAGACTATAACCTGATATTGCTATGAGTTTGAGGCCAGCCTAAGCAATGTAGTGAGAGCCTGTCTCAGAAAACAAACAAACAAACAAAAGATGTGTTTGTGAGAACATGGAGGCACTGGAACTCTGCGTACGGCAGGCAGGAATGTGAGAGGTGCAGCTGTCCTGTAAGACAGTGCGGCACACCAGGCCTTAGAAGTGAAACCTAGAGGTGCCCTTCGCTTCAGTGAGTCCGCTTCAGGCATGTCACTCCTGGGTGGATTAACTTAATCCTTGTTAAGGATTAATTTAATACCTTACTTGGAGAAGTCCTTGAGTGGTTCTGTGCTTCTTGAGTACTCCCCTCCCTTCTGCTGATAGCTAAATAAATACAGGCAGCCCAGAGAAGGTCTTGGTTTTAGCCCTCAGAGAATCTTGAATTCTGTGAGAGGGCTCTGATCTTCCTGGAGCCCTGAAATCATTCCATTTGTCTCTTTTTATTTAGCTTTCCCTATACACTGCTTTGGGAGATTGTGGACCTGATCAGCCCGCAATAACTAAGGGATATTATTAACCCCAATACTTGGCTAAAAAAAAAAAAAAAAAAATGCAGATTCTCAGGCAGGGTGGAAGGGAGCTCAGTCGTGTGTGAGACCTGCAAGGCCCTGGGCACCTCCAGAAACAGGAGCAGAAAGAAATGCAGTTCTCAACCCAGTGAACCGGGATGCGGGTGGGGTGCAGTCTGTGTGGAGCAAGCCCTCGGCTTCCAGTGCCCGACACTGAAACCCAGGCCTTGAGGCTGAGGGGAGCAGGAGGGCCATCCCAGGGCGGACCACAGGGGTTTCAGTCTTGGCTGTGCCACTCGAAAGCAAATGGGAATAAGGATAGGTTGGCAAGATTGCTGTGAGCTGGACCCACAGTGCTCAAAAGATGTGGGCCATGTTTTTTGAGACTGGCCCTCTGTGACCTTCAGGCTAGCGCTGAACTCAGTATGCAGCCCAGCTAGAAGGTATGTTTATAAGAATGGTGTGAGGGTTGATTGATTGTGTCCGCTTAAGTAAGTAACACCCAACCAGGCTGGCTCAGCATAGCGCGGGGAGGGTGGGGCCAGAGGGTATTAAAGGGAAAGGAAGGAGGATGCCGCCTCTGTTTTCTTTGGAGGAGCTCCAGTCTTGGCTTTCAC
>NW_004955482.1:5464209-5465715 GCF_000276665.1 Chinchilla lanigera | reverse complement strand
AGCTGAGGCTGGCCTCAAACTCACAGTGATATTCCTGCCTCAGTCTCCAGAGTGCTGGGATGACAGGCATGTGCCACCACACCCGGCTTTGTTAATTCATATATATATGATTTTTTTTTTTTAGTCTTTTTGAGACAGGGTCTCGCTATGCAGTTCAGGCTGGCCTTGAGCTCACTTTGTAGCCCAGGCTGGCCTCGAACTCACAATGATCTACCTGCCTCAGCCTCCCAAGTGCTGGGATTACAGGCCTGGGCCACCATGTCTGGCTATTATACTTGTATATCTTACATTAAATCTGTTTTTTTGGGGCTGGGGATATAGCTCAGTGACACAAGCGCCTGCCTCACAAGGTCTTGAGTTCAATTTCTGGTACCAAAAATTAATAATAATAATACTAATTTCAACAAGACTTCTGCTTTGAGAGAAGTTAAAACAGGTAGGGAAGGAGTGAAACGGAAAACAGAAGTAAGTGGGTGGGTTCCCACATAATATAAACGGGCCTGGAGAGGTTTGGGGGTCAGGGACAGACCTCCCCTGGCAGATCTCTGGGGTCCTGTGTGGTCCTGGAGCGGAGTGTCAGGGTCCTGTGATCACTGGGTACCATTCATTTCCTGATGGTGCATTCAGGCAGGCTCACTTCCTGTCCTGCTCTCTACACCCAGTTTAGGTCTTCAACCATGCATGAAAATAGCAAGAATTTTGGAGGTTTCCCAGGCTGGTTCAAACGCCAGCAATGCCAGGTTAATGATTTTGTCTTTTAAGAGTTTATTTATTTTTTGTACTGGGGATTTTTTGTTTGTTTCATGAGACAGGTCCCGATTTGTAGCTCCAACTAGCCTTGAACTCACTCTGGTCCACGCTGGCTTTGAACTGGCAATCTTCCTGCATCGGCCTCTATAATGCTGAGATTCCAAGAGCATATACCACCATGCCTGGCTCTGGTACTAGGGATTGAACCTACGTCCCTTGCACTGAGCTTTATCTCCAGCCCTTCTTATGTTGAGATTGGGTCTACTTAAGTCTCAGGCTCAACTTAGCCTTGCCACCCTCCTGCCTCAGCCTCCTAGAGTGCTGAATTACAGTCCTTCACTTCCATGCTCAGCTTACCTGTTGTTTTCCTTGAGGAATGTGTTTGCCGAAGGACTGAGCTTCTGTGCACCGGCTTTCAGTCCCGCTGCCTAGAAGCTTTTGTTTTCCACCTCCCCGCTTACGTCGACTCAGGGCGCTGGGGGTGGGGGGAGCACGAGGGAGCCCGCTGAAGGAGCTAAGGTCCCCTCCTCGCCACAGCCGCCCTTGCCTCACCCCGGAACCTGCCACTCGGTCCTTGTGGGGTTGTTCACAGAATGAAGTGGGCTCAGCCTAGGCCTGGCTGGAGACATTACATGTTTGCGCTTCACTTCCCCTGGGTAATACTTCTGCAGGAACCCTCGCCCTCCTGCAGCTCCCAGGTGTGCTGGGTTTGTGAGATGCTTTGTGTAAATGTTTCACTGTATAGACTGAGTTGGC
>NW_004955482.1:5458767-5462225 GCF_000276665.1 Chinchilla lanigera | reverse complement strand
TTTTGGTTTTTCTCCGGTACCGGGAACCGAACTCACGACCTTGCGCTTGCCAGGCAGGCGCTTTTGCCGCTGAGCTAAATCCCCAGCCCCTCCGGCTGACATTTTAATAAAAATCCCAGAAGGTTTTTTTTTTTCTTTTTGAGACTGGGTATCATTATGCAGTTCAGGCTGGTCTTGAACTCACCGTAGTACAGGCAGGTCTCGAACTCGCAAAGATCCTTTTGCCTCCCGAGTGCTGGGATTACAGGCGTGTGCCACCACGCCCGGCTTCAACAGAAGATTTTACAGTCAATAACGCTAAACTCGCTTTCAAAGTACTGTTCTACTTGCACGGGAAGTGAAGAGATTGAGTCTGGAGAGCAAGAACACCGGGAAACCAGAATTCAGGGTGAACCGCCTCACCCCTTTCTAAGGGAGCAATCGTAACTAGTTTCAGAGTGTAAGCTGCGTTCCGAGAAGCGCACATTCGGTAGTGTAGCAACGCAGTTTTTAATTTAGCATTTTTTGTTCTTCCTGTAAAATATTAGAAACAAGAGAAAGCTCATCTTCTTTGGGAAACACGTGGTGCTTGATGCATGTAACGGGACCGCTTCGAAGCAGAGAGCCCGTCGGCATCAGTGGCGAATCTGCCGCTCCCAATGTGCGGCCCCATCGAGGACGCACAGGGAAGCCGTCGTCGCTCGGAGCAGCGCTCCTGTCTCTGCGGGAAAGGGCGCTCGCGTGTGCTGCGGTGAGCAGGGGCGACTTGGAGGGAGCTGGGCCCACGCCCGGGAGGAGGCAGGAGGCCGGCACGACGCCGGGTCCGCGCCGCGGGCGCCGCCATGTTGAGACCTGGCAAAGGGAAGCCTGGGCTGGTGTTCGGGGAGCAAGACGAGAGCTAGTGGGAGGATGGCCCCTTCCTTCCTACGCCCAGCCAGAGGGCGAGGAGTCGGAAGAGTTGGCCATCCAGGCCGTACCCTGGCAGAGGCTGCATTTGGAGGCGGGGATGGGGACACACTGGTGCCGGCGCCCCAGCCAGGCTTCCGCCTTTGCGTCTGCGGCGCCACTGCGCATGCCCGGAGGGGTCCGGGTGCCGGGGCGGCCCTTGGGTGGGAACGCCAGGAGCCCTGCTCCCGAAAGACCTCATAAGGAGAGATTTAAACAACAGAAAACTTGTATTTGCAGTATAATGACTTATAAACTATTTGTGTTGGTACTATCAAATCTTCACAAAAACCCAGCGAAGTGGCATTTAGTTACATTTTAGTTAAGAATCCTGAAACTCGACCTGCTCGCCTCCCAGTACTGGGAATTGAACTCTCGGCCTTATCACTCAGCCTTATTCTCAGCCGTTTCGTATTTTTTATGTTATTTATTTACTTTCTGGTACCGGGAGTCGAACTCAGGATCTCGCGCTTGCCAGGCAGGCACTGTGCCGCTGACTTATATCCCCGGGCCTGTATTTTTTATTTTGAGGCAGGGTCTCTTTAAATCATTTTATGACTTGGGCTGAGCACAAATTTGCGATCTTCCTGCCTCAGCCTGTCAGAATGCTGGGATTTCAAATTTCGCCACCACGCCTGGCCTCAATCTCAAAATTCAAAATACTTAAAATTTTGCCCAAGATGGAAGGACTAGCTCTTAAACCTGGGTGGCTCTCAACCCCGCACCCCATATAACAATGACCAGATTGTAAAAACCCAGGGATGGGGGCTGGGGATCTAGCTCAGCGGCAAAGCGCCTGCCTGGTAAGCACAAGGTCGTGAGTTCGGTTCCCAGTACCGGAGAAAAACCAAAACCAAAAACAAAAACAAAAAACAAAAAACAAACCAGGGATGGTTACAGGAAACCACCATCGGTGCTGCAACAGTGGAGCTAGACCAAGCAAGATCAATATGCGGCAGTGGAGACTGCTGTGCTGTCACTGTTGATGGAAGCATGCAGAAGGCGAGCAAAGCCCATGGTGTGTCTTGGTGATTCTCTTAGATTTTTCTTTGAAAAGGTCTTTGTTTTTTGAGACAAAGTCTCACTATGTAGTGCAGGTTGGCCTTGAATTTACTGTGAGGCCCCTGCTGGCCTTGAACTCCAGGTGATTGTTCTGCCTCAGCCTCCCAAGTGCTGGGACTACAGGCGTGTGCTACCGAGCCTGGCTAATTTCTTTCTGTCTTTTTGGTGCTGAGGATTGAATCCTGGTGGGTTTTCTTTGTCTTTGTCTTCAAAGCCGTCTACTTTCTTAAGGCCATCTGAGGAGATGATTAGGCACTCAGGCATCCGAAGCCCACAAAGCTCCTGCTTCTAGGCTAGGGATGGTGGTGCATGCCTGTAATCCCAGCACCCAGGAGGCTGAGGCGGGAGGATTGTTGTGAGTTCGACATTAACCTGGGCTACAAAGTGAGCTCAAGGCCAGCCTAAACTGCATAGGAGACCTTGTCTCAAAAAGACAAAAAAAAAAAAAAAAAAGCTCCTGGTTCTTAGCTCTAAAAGGCAGGAGTTGTGCCCAAGCCTGGTATTGGCAGTGTGATGCCTGGCACCTGTTGCTCGGGAAAGCCAGCTGTTGTTATGGGAGTCTTTTGCATCCTGTGATGGGGTGGGGGCAAGGCAGACACCAGAGATTTTAGGCCTGGTAGGAAGGGATTTCTTTCTACTTTTTTTTTTTTTTGTGCCAGGAGTCGCACTTAGGACCTTGTGCTTGCCAGGCAGGCGCTGTGCCGCTGAGCTATATTCCCAGCCCTCTTTCTGCTTTCTACCCTTTTTTTCCCTTACTTTTTCTACTGCTGTTAGAGGATATCAGAATAGGTAGGGAGAAACGTAAATAAAAAGTGCCCCTCCCCACCGGCTCAGAAAAAAATTGGTGGTAGCCAGTGTGATGCTCAGCTTGTCAGATTCCTAATAAAATCCTCTTTTTCTGATTTGGACAAATGGTTCTGTGAATTTTGGTGGGAGCTGGCTGTGTTTCCCTTGTATTATCCGGAAGAGACCTAGGATCTGGAGACAACAAACTGCAGAGTTCGCCGTGCTTGGGTCAACAATCCCCCTGGCTCAGCGAGTTCCGGGGGAGGACTCCGAAGCTGGCCTTGCCAGGACCAGCAGCCTCCAAGAGTGGCGAGGTGGGAGGCAGAAAGGAAGAAAATATTCTCAGCAGGGAAATTTTATCAGGAACACTTGGAGCTGCGGCCTTAGGGCACATTCAAGGAATGAGGGACCATCCTGTGTAGTTTGAAAATAAATTTTGTAAGCCAGGTGAGGTGGCGAGCCCCTGTAATCCCAGCACTGGGGAAGCTGAGGCAGGAGGATTGCTATGAGTTTGCAACCAGTGTGGACTATGTAGCCAACCCCATCTCAAAAAAAAAAATCTTTGCCAGGCGTGGTGGTGCACGCCTGTAATCCCAGCAGTTGGGAGGCTGAGGCAGGAGGATTGTTGTGAGTTTGAGACCAGCCTGGGCTACAAAGTAAGCTCAAGCCCAGTCTGAACTCCATAG
>NW_004955482.1:5424897-5458667 GCF_000276665.1 Chinchilla lanigera | reverse complement strand
GGGAGGCTGAGGCAGGAGGATTGTTGCAAGTTTGAGACCACCCTGGGCTACATAGTGAGCTCAAGGCTGGCCTGAACTGCATAGAGAGACCCTGTCTCAAAAAGACCAAAAAAAAAAAACAAAAAAAAAACAATAACAACAACAAAAAGAAAACTTTATCTTTTGGTGATACATACTGAAAAATCCACTGCTAAGTGCTGTGCTAATTTGTTTCAGCGTAATCTGGTACTTATTGTGGCCACATGAGTGCTGGTCCTAGTTAGAGCCAGGTGAGGGGTCCAGGGGGCGGGTCTGGCCCGTTCTCCATGTTGGCGGGTGTCTGAGGTTTTGGTAGTGAGGTCTTTGCTTTCTGTACCTGCAGGGCTGGGGCTTGAACCTTGTGCCTTGCGCATAGCTCACACAACCCCTCAGCCTCCTGGGCCGCTGGACGGTCTGGCTGGCTTTCGATCCTAGCGGCTGGGGCAGTGCAGTTGGCCCCCGTCCCGTGGTGGCCACGCTGGTGAGGGCGCGGAGAGGGGCCAGGGAGTCTCGGGCTGGACCCCTGGCTGCAGGCCACACACGGATGCCACCGCCCCTTCTCAGCAGCCAGCGGCCACGTGACTCCCCAGCATGGTGACAGCGGGGGGTGGGTGGGACTCGGAACAGCGCCACACACCTTCCTGTGTCCCTCCTAGATCATGAACGACTGGATGCCCATCGCCAAGGAGTACGACCCGCTCAAGGCCGGCAGCATCGACGGCACCGATGAGGACCCCCACGACCGCGCGGTCTGGAGGGCCATGCTGGCCCGCTACGTGCCCAACAGGGGCGTCACCGGGGACCCCCTCCTCACCCTGTTCGTGGCCAGACTAAACCTGCAGACCAAAGAGGACAAACTGAGGGAAGTCTTCTCCCGCTACGGGGACATCCGGCGGCTGCGGCTGGTGAGGGACCTGGTGACCGGCTTCTCCAAGGGCTACGCCTTCATCGAGTACAAGGAGGAGCGCGCGCTGCTCAAGGCCCACCGCGACGCCGACGGGCTGCTCATCGACCAGCACGAGGTCTTCGTGGACTACGAGCTGGAGCGCACGCTGCGCGGCTGGATCCCGCGGCGGCTGGGCGGCGGGCTGGGCGGCAAGAAGGAGTCGGGGCAGCTGAGGTTTGGGGGGCGGGACCGGCCCTTCCGCAAGCCGATCAACCTGCCGGTGGTGAAGAGTGAGCTCTACAGGGAGGGCAGAAGGGAAAGGAGGGAGCGGTCGCGTTCCCGGGAGAGACACTGGGACTTCAGGGCCCGCGATCGGGACCACGACCGGGGGCGGGAGAAGAGATGGCAGGAGAGGGAGCAGGCCAGGATGTGGCCTGACAGTGACTGGGACAGAGAGCGGGACCTCCGGGATGACAGGCCCAAGGGGCGGGAGAAGAGGGACAGGAGCAAGTAGGGGCAGGGGTAGGCCCCGAGGAAGGTGCACTGCGGGGGTGATGGGGCATGGCTCGCGTCTAGCGGTTCAATAAAACTTGCTGATAATGGGATTTGGGAGTTTTCCTTCCAATCTTTTTTTTTTTTTGACTGAGAAGGATGTTTGCCGTTTTTTTTTTTTTTTTGGTGGTACCAGGGATCGAACTCACGACCTTGCGTTTGCCAGGCAGGCGCTTATGCCACTGAGCTATGTCCCCAGCCCCTCAATCTTATTTTGTTTTGTTTTGTTTTGTTTGGTGCTGGGAATCGAACTCAGGACCTTGTACTTGCCAGGCAGGCACCTGTGACACTGAGCTACATCCCCAACCCCTTCCAATCTGGAACCAAGAGTCAAACTGGTATCACAAATTTATCATCTTTTTGTTTTGGTTTGGTTTTTTGAGACAGGATCTCAAAAATATAGTTCAGGCTGGCCTTGAATTCACAACGTAGGCCTCAAACTCACTGCAGCTTCCTGCCTCAGCCTCCCCAGTGCTGGGATTACAGGCGTGTGCCACCAAAATCCAGGCCCAGCCTGGTCCTTTTCAGTACTGGAGATTGAACCCAGGAGTGCTCTACTACAGAGCTACCTGCCCGGTCCTTTTTTATTTTGAAGAGAGTCTTGCTAAATTGTCTAGGCTGGCCTGGATCTTGTGATCCTCCTGCCTCAGCCTCTTGAGGAGCTGGGATTATAGGTGTGTGTCACCAAACCCAGACTGAATCATCATTGCTGGTTCTAAGACTGTGTTTTTAGGAGGTGGTTTTTGCAGTGCCGGGCAGAACCCAAGGCCTCAGACACGCTAGGCCAGCGTCTACCACTGAGCTACATCCCCGCCGGGCCATGTTAGTAACAGGGTCAGCAGTGGTTTTGTGGTTCCGGCATGTGTATAGGCTTCATTCAGCAGTAGAGAATGTGTCGTGCTCCCCCCGCCCACTTGAGGTGATTTTGGGTGTGTGGCCAAAGGAGGGGACAGTGCCCCCAGCCCCACTGATCCGTGACTCCTGGGCCCTCATGTGGTCAGAGTGAACTTTACCTTGCCCATTTCCACACCCGCAGCCCCAGAGCTGAGCGGCAGTAAAAATGGATACAGAGAAAATCCTAGCAGACTGCCCAGAGCCCGAGCTGGAAGCCAGCGTGGACCTGCGGGTCAGCTACCAGCTACCGCACCCAGCCTCGCTCTGCCCTGGGAAATGCTGACTGTCCTGTGCTTTATCTCCGCGTATCCTGGGGCTGTGGTGGGGGCGGACCTCCAGGCCTCTGGGAAGATCCAGCTCAGCAAAAGCGGAGCTGAACGAGACAAAGGGCGGAGGACAGGTGGGGGCGAGAGCTGGGGGAGCTTCCGCTGGGCTGAAAGCCGAGTTTCTCTGCCCTGCCGACCGGGGCTCTGGTCTGCTCGAAGGCTGGATCTCTTGGCCTTAACTTCTGGGAACGTTGAGTTAAATACTGTACTGCTCGTTTAATTTTTCAAAAAAGTGACAGCATTTTTACCAATGGCTGTGGCTTTGAGAGTTATGATTCCTTGAATACAAGTTGCTGAATTGCCCAGGCTGGCCTCTAACTGGTGATCCTGAGTGGCTGAGGAGCTGCGATGACAGGTGTGGACCACCTCGTGCTGCGACTCCCATACTCAGACTAGACTTCCCCGTATACGAGTAAATTCCAATAACCCCGACGCGGAGTCCAGCACCCCTTCCCAGGCCAGTGGACACAGTCTCACTACGGGGCCTGCAAACCACCCCCCGTGGCTTCTCAGCCAGCAGGACCCACTGATCAAGATGTCCCTGAGTGGTCCTGGCAAGTGCCACCACTCTGTAGCCAGGGACATCCAGCCCTGTGCCCTGCCGCTGGGGGTGGCGCAGAAGTCCAGGAGAGGTCCCCAGCACCCCAGCTGCAGAGCGGGCAGCTGGCTGAGTCACCAAGCTGTGCAGTCCACGCCATCTGTCACCCAGCACCCTTCCCCGCTGTGCCCCCGCATCACGGAGGCTCCCACGCCCTCCTCCCAATCTGCTTGGACATTTGTCTTCTTTGCAGAAGCAGCACTTTACATGGGAAAAAAGATGCTCGCACAAAGAACGCACACCAGAAACACTTATCCTTGCAACTCTGTTTGGTTAGTACTGCAAAACTCACTGCAGATCCCAAGGCACACTGCCCTCCACGCGGCCGCGCACTCCAGGGTGATCGGGAACGGCTGCTGCTCTCAGAGGCGTCCCCAGTCTGGTGGAGGGTTGTCATTTTATGTCCTGTGCTTCGTGTTTCAGTGGGGGCGGCTCGTCTTTGACTTCAGAGGCCCTGCCGTCCCATCGATATATCCTCTCCGATCTGCTGTCACCACAATGCTTCTTTTTGAGACAAGGTCTCGCTATGGAGTTTGGGCTGGCCTTGAACTCACTGTGTAGCCCAGGTTGGCCTCAAACTCACACGATCCTCCTGCCTCAGCCTCTGGAATGCTGAGATCACAGGTATGCGCCACGGTGCCCACCATATCAGCATGATTTTGTGACAATTAAAAAGCTACTTTTTCCTCTGTCACGGAAGTAGTGACAAGGTGATAATAAAAACCTTTACACCTAGAGGTTGATCCCAAGTCAATCAAATGGCAATTACAGTGATAAGTGATGTATTTGGCTTGAAGAAGCTTGTTACTAAAATTAGCGGGAAAATCTGGCCTCAGTCGGTGGGATTATTAAATATATATCCTAAGGGTAGAGTCCTCTATTAGAAACAGTGACAGCCCTGGGTATAAATAAACATTTCCTTAGAGTTTGGCATCAGTTTCTCAGGTCCATCCGCGAAGCAGAGCGTCCCCTAGGGGTCAGCTTCGAGGGTGCCAGGCAGCGGCCCTGGGTGCGCTCCGCGGGTGGCGGCGGTGAGGGCCGAGGTCACAGGTGCTGCAGGGCCTCCTGTCCCTGCTCCGTGTACCCGTCGTCACGGTGGGTGTTTACCCACTGGCCGAAGGACTCGTGGATGTGCACGTTCCTCTGCATGTTGGCCAGCCGCTTCTTATCGCGGGAGAAGAAGCTAAACCTTTGAGAAGGGGAAGGAAGAGACAGAAATGAGCGCCGAGCCTGTGCTGGGCCTTGGCTCGTTTGCAGTGCCAGGGACAAGGCAGTCACACGGGAGGGGCAGGGCCGCTCAGGTGCGAAAGAACACGTCACAGAGCGGGAGAGGTGACCGGAAAGGGCCAGGGACTTCCCAGTCATCAGCCTCGGAGCCCTGAGGTCACCGCATGAGCAGGCCGTGCGTGCATGCCACACGAGGGCTCCTCTGCCTTGGCCGCTCCTGAGGGTCCTGCCGGGGACCCGTGGGGACAAGGAGCCCCCAAACAGGTCATAGTTTCTTTTATTTTGGGGTACTGGGGTGGAGCCCTCACTATGCAAGTGCCCTGCCACGAAGCCACTGCCCAGAACTCTCTTTAACTCCCTAATGCTGGGAGAGGAACCCCTGAAAGCAGCGTGGGACGTAAGGCCAAGAATATCTCTAATGTCAACAGCTCCATGTTTATGGACGTCAATCGGGAAACTACGCAAGCAGCGTGTCACAGGCCACGTGGCCTGGGTTATTATTGCCTAGGATGATGCTACGGTAGGTAGCAAGACGAAACATATAATTAAATTATATTAAGAACTTGCTCAAGGGGCTGGGGAAATAGCTCAGTGGCATAAGCACCTGCCTGGCAAGCGCAAGGTCGTGAGTTCTGGTACCGCAAAAAAAAAAAAAAAGAACTTGCTCGATAAGGTGGGTGAATGAAATGTGCAAATATTCACATTGGGCTTTCCAAACTTAGAGTTTATTGTTGTACCAGTTACACAGTAAAAGCTAATATAGACCAAAAGTGTCTGGTGTTTTTTTCCTTTCGTGGTGCTAGAGACAGAACCTGGCCTGAGTACATGCTAGGCAAATACTCTACCACTGAGCTATATCACCATATCACCAGGCCTAGGAAGTCTATTTATTTGTTTATTTTGAGGAGTAGTCTCACTAAGTAGTTTAGAGTGGCCTTGAACTCTCAGTGATTCTCCTGCCTCAGCCTCCTGAGTGCTGAGCTCACAGGCAAGCACCACCAAGCCTGGCTCCTACAAGTGTTTGTTTGTTTGTTTGTTTATTTATTTATTTATTTATTTATTTATTGTCTTTTTGAGACAGGGTCTCAATATGCAGCTCAGGCTGGCCTTGAGCTCACTTATGTAGCCCAGGCTGGTCTCGAATTCGCAACAATCCTCCTGCCTCAGCCTCCTGAGTGCTGGGATTACAGGCATGTGCCACCACGCCTGCCTCCTGCATGTATTTTTAAACTGCTATGACTTCTGCACATTGATCAGAGCGAACTGTCAGATGCTTCAGAGATAAAGACCGAAGTCACGAGAACAAAGTTTACAAAGAAGCCCATTCAAACCAAGGCTGGCTTCCAGACCGTGCACTTGAGTTCGCCAACTGCGAGCGCCTCCTGGGAGCTCTCTCTAAGCTGCCAAATCTCCTTCGATATGACCAGGCTCTGCTAAGGCTCCTTCCGCTCTCACCAAGCTCTTACTCTTCAACTTCGCTTTCTGAACTTGGTAAGAGAGCTGAGAGAACGGCTCTTTTGTGTTTCCTGGGGAGCCACTGAGATGCCCGATCTTTACATGAACTATTTTGGGTTCCCTCCCTTCACCTGTCCGTCTTTTAGTGCAGTGGCCCTTGGAGGTGTTTTAAACACATCTGGGTGAAAATACTTTCACTCCTCCGTGCTTACTGGACCCTATGATCGCTCTCCCAGAAGACAGGGCTCTTTCACCACAAAGCTCTGGGGTGAACTGAGTGGATCGCTAGCGCGAAGGCTCTGTCCTCCACGGCAGACACAGCTGTAGCGGCCCGAGCAGGACGTCCCTCCTGGGTTACGTGGGAGCTCTTTCCACAGGGCAGGCGGGGCCGTCAGCCAGCCAGAAAAACAGCAGCTCCTGGGTTACGCTGCCCCTCATACCCGCCCCCGCTCCCCCCGCTTTCCCTCCGCAGCCATCAGACCGCACGGCGGCAAGGCCAGGCTCGGCAAGACAAAGCAGTTTAGGAAGCTCTGGCGGGAAGATCCACAGGGTTAGTGTCACTCGGGGCGGGCGGTGGGCGCTGACTACTGACCCGTCGCTTAAAGGACCTTCTTTACCGGATCGTGGGCAAGGTGGCGTTTAGAACGGAAACAGAAGAGACAAAAAGAATTATCGGTGACAGAGCCCAGAACCTCAACCGTGCCGGGGGCGCAGTGTACCCGACGCCCACGTGATGCCAGCACACAGGGGACAGCCATGCAGCTTCGAGAGGCCAAAGGAGCCAGGCCGGCCCAGCGGGGGCCGCAGCGACACTGCACAGGCACCGTGCACACGGGCCCACACGCACACGGTGCCTACAAGGGAAACGAGTCGTCTCACAGGCTGCAGCGTGGGGTCATCGAGCAGCAGTCCCGCTGCCACCATGGGCATTATGGCTGTAAAGATCCTAGTTAGAGAAGTACAGACAGACACAGAGAAGATAAAAAAGGAGACAGGACAGACGCCCACTCCTCGGACGGTCCGGCCGAGGGTCCGCTACTGGTCCTTGTCACAGGTCCAACCGTGTCCCCTCCCCCAAATCCAGCTGAAGCCCCAACCCCCGGCAGCTCAGGACGTCACCTAGAGACATGGGGCCCTTCCAGATGGCCCCAGTGAGGAGAGGGCAGCTCCAGCCCAACAGGAAAAGGGGGAACATGAACAGCGACACGCGCCGCAGGGCCTGCCACATGCCACGTGGTGCCGAGGCAGACAGTGGTGATGCTTCCACAGGACAAAGGTCATCAGCAAGAAGAGAGGCCTCCGAGGAGTCTCCCTCATGGGACTGACCCTGCTGACCTTGACCTCTGGCCTGCAGGACAGCGGGACCATTCATTATGACCGCTTAAGTCCTGTCCTCTGTGGCGCTTTGTGACCACGGCCCACGGACACATAGGCTGTGTGACGGCACTGAGGGAACCCAGCGGCCCTCAGCACTGGACGCGCAGACCAGGTCTGCGGGGGGAGCTGGGTGTGCGCTGGGGTTTGTGGGATCCCCGTCCTCAGCCCCAGCCGTGCCCTGGGCCGCGCACGCTGTGCACGCACAGCGGGCAGGTGACAGGCAGGAGTGGGCACAGGCCAAAACAGAAGCTGCGTCACCTTGGCAGGCGCCGCCCTGCCCCTCCCAATGGGTCACGGCTGCCAGAAGCAGCAGCAATGAAGATGAAACTCCAGCCAGGCCGCCAGAGCTTATTTTGAAAATTATGATTTTTTTTTTAGTTTAGTTTTGTTTTTTTGAGACAGGATCTTGGTATGTAATCCAGGCTGGCCTCGAACTTTTGGCAATGCTCCTGCCTCAGCCTCCCACGTGCTGGGATTACCCTCGTGTGCCACCACAGCCAGCTGTCCAGCAGTTATGATTGTTTTGTAAAAGGACTGGCAAAAGATACAAAGTAATGCTGTCCACGTGGAGGTTCTGTGCGTTGGGACAGCATCTGACACTCCTCACACGGGAGCTGGGAGCCACAAACCGCCGGGGCCGTGACGGCAGGGACAGGGGACCTTTAGCTAAAGGAACGGGCCTAATCCCCAGGGGCTGGGCTTCTCAGCACGGGCAGCTCTCCAGGGGTTCCAACCCACGCTACTGTGCACCCACCTTTGCCAGGACCCCAAACAGGGCACCCCCGAAGACACAGTCACTACATAGCAAGTGCCCCAGTCACAGGTGGGAGAGGCATCGGCCCGCCTGGAAACGCTGGATGCCATGCAGGGCCCAGCAAGGGGCGGGGCCTCTGGGGCCTACAGAGCCAGGTGCCACCAGGCAGAAGCCACCGTCCCTACAGGAACGGCCGTCCTCGTGACGATGGTCTGGCCGAGTTTAGGTTCTGAGGCAGGGCAGCTGTTTCAGGTCCTCCCCCCTGCACTGAATATTTCTGGAAGACTCAAACCCAGTCCACGGGGTGGCATTCCCGGCGGTGAGACAGGCTGCTGGAAAAAGCTATTTCCGGCAGAAGCGAGGAGGGGTGGTGGGTGGGAGCACAGGGACAGAACGCACTGTTGCTGCTACGGCTGCAGACCGGGACGGCCGCCCACTCCGAGCCGGCCTTTCCGGGGAGGAAGGCCTTTCTGAGCCCAAGCCCCCCTGCTCTCCTTGCCCCAGCCGCTGTCCCCTCGTCCCACCGCCTGTCCCCCGCCTGCTTGCCTGGTCCGGCGGAAGCCACCGTGTGAACGGGCCCATGGCCCAGAGGCAGGGGCCACACCAGGGGGCGCTGGCGCCTGCTGTTCAAGGGCGAGGACGAGGCTGCAGCCCCCAAACGCCCGCGTGACCTCCCCGGGCAGTGCCAGCGCGTGCTCCCTGGCCGGCCGGTGGCGGCTGGGTCACAAGCTATTCCTGGCCCACCTTCAGGCCGCTGTTTTGACTGGCAGCAGGAGTCTCTGGTTTCCTGTTGTGTTCAGCCCAGAAATACCCGATGTCTGATGTCTCTGACTTGGGCATTCGAGAGATAAGGGGCCTGGGCAGTCGGCCTGTGACTGGGGACTTGGGAAATGGTGAGAAAAGGGAGGCGCGGACAGGAGCAGTGCAGACAAAAAGCCCAGCGGAAGAGCCCGCCAGAGCCTTCCCCAGGGTGCGATCTACGTGAGCCAGCTGTGGGGGCGCACACCTGTAGCCCCAGCACTCAGGCTGAAGCAGGAAGATTGCTCTGAGTTCTAGGCCAGCCTGGGCTACACAGTGAGATCCTGTCTCAAAACACAAAAGAACAAAACGCAAATGGGCCTCAGTTTCCTCATCTGAGAAGGAGATGCGTGCGCCCGCCGTGCGTCTCCGGCTGGAAGACACCTCGGTTCAATGCTCGGAGCTGGCGAAGGCCCTTCACACCTCCCTGGTGGCTCTGGCTGCACTGTCAGGGGATGCCGGGTGAGGGCACAGGGTGGGCTGCAGCGGGGCAGGGAGCCCCGGCACCGAGCAGGCTGTGTGACCAACACCCCGCAGGGCAAAGACACAGAGAGCAGAACGGCCTCGCGGTACCAGGAGGGGAGGTGCAGAGGCCCGGGGTCCCCCTCGGAACTGGCCCAGGGAACGAGCATCGCCCCGGCTCCTCCTGGCTCTCAGCTCCCAGCCACAGCCCCCAGTCAGCTGCTGAGGAGGACAAAGGGGACCAGTGTCCCGCGGTGCTGGTCAAAAGCCTTTTGTGGCTGTTGGCTCCCCCTGCTCTCCCGCAGGAGGCAGGGCCACGCAGGACAGGCCACCTGCGCCCCGTGGACAGGAGGCTGTCTTGCACTGTCTCTTTCTCCTTGGTGCTGTCTTCTGTCCACCTCTTCTGGCTCCTCAACTGCAGCTCCTTCCCCTGCCAAGCTCAGAGCACCCTATTTTTTTTTTGAGACAGGATCTCACTGTGTAGCCCAGGCTGGCCTCAACCTTGCAAGGTGACCCCCGCCTCAGCCTCCCAAGGGCTGGGATGACAGGAGTGCGCCACCACGCCCGGCTACGCAGCTCCAATTCTTGCCGAGCAACTATGGAGGAGAAGAGGGCTGTTAAAGGAACCGCCGGGGGAAGACGGGCAGCACTCAGCTCACAGGTGTGGGCAGAACTAGTGGGAAGATTTCTTGGCTAATTTCGGTAACTTTATTCTGGATTTCGTCCAATTTGAGACTGGCATAAGCCCATACTTAACTACCTTCTTAGGAAAAGGGGAAAATTAAAAAGCCAGAAGGAACCCTTAGAATGCACACTCCAGCATGGACACAGCAGGCTCTGTGAACTGGGGACCCGTCCCAGGCAGGCGCTGCAAAGGTCTGGCTGGTAAAGACCCAGGATGAGTAGCTGGAGAAGACACAGAGACACACAGATGCTCTGTGTCTGGGGTCACCCACAACTTTCGAAGGGGTAAACCTCAAAGCTGTAGCTGAGGGAGCACACGAGATCCAGTCCGTTCATCCTTACACGTGAGGGGGTCAGCTTGTATGTTAGAGCCTGGATAAGCTCACCCCTGCACAGGGACCGGTTCTCACCTCTGCCCTACACCTCCCTAATGAATGGAGTTAAATGATTATGATTGTGATTATGATTATTTGGTCTTTTTTTTGAGACAGGGTGAGCCTTCCCCAGGAATCTCCCTATGCAGTTCAGGCTGGCCTTGAGCTCACTTTGTAGCCCAGGCTGGTCTCAAACTCACAACGATCCTCCTGCCTCAGCTTCCTGAGTGCTGCGATTATAGGCCTGTGCCACCAGGCCCAGCTTCTGGAGTTAAATTCGACATCCTAAACTTCAGGGAGGAGATGGGGAAACAGACCTGCCAATGTGCTGCCCTATGATTGGTTTAGGGATGGTCATGTGACCTACTGAGAGCCAATGAGACTTGACTTTGTGGTTTCTCTAGGCCTCCTGGGAACAGAATCTGAACTAGAGTTTCAGAGAGTGCTAACAGCCACCATACTGCCGCCCTGAATCCCAGGAACACACTGAGAATCAAGTCCACAGCCAGGGCACAGCCTCAAGGGCAGAGGAAGTGAGGCCTGGGTCCAGTGAGCCTGAAGCTGGAACAACCTGCAGACTTCTGGTTACTGAGCTAAGTTCTTTTTCTTCAGCTCCTTGAGTTTTGATTCCAGGGAAGGTCACTAACTAATCCATGGTCAAAATAGTGCTGGAATCAAAGCAAGCTCTTTTGGGTCCGTGCTGCATCCTTAGGAAATATTTACTGGGGATTTTCCCATCTCCCAGCTCCAGCAGGGACCCAGGGCGAGGCTAATAAGCAATCTGCAGTAGGCAAGAAGCTTGGATGGGAGCTGCGGGCTCGCCCAACTCTCCAGGAGACGGTGACCCCTTCCCTCAGCACAGGCCCGAATTTGAACGGGGCATCACGTTCCAGGAGGAGGGTCCGGCTCTTCCATGTCCGCCGTGTGCCGCGCGGGACAAGCCAGCCTCCTGAGAGGCTGGGAACGAGCCAGGGTGTGTCCAACGGGGTTCTGAGAGGGCAGGCATCTGGGCCACCCCCACGTGCTCCTCACGTGCTCTCAGAAGCTCTGCTGGGCTCACAGTGGAGGACCAGCGGCCCTTCTGCAGTCAGCCCAGGGCACAGCTGGAGGCCTGGGGCCAGAGGGCCTCTCAGGGGAGACCAGCAGGGGCCATAGTAACGTGCCCCCATTTCCTTTACTGTTCAGGAACAGCGGTGCCTCCCCTTCCAGCCCCACGGTGAGGACTGAGCGAGATGACCTGCAGGACAGCACCTGGCATAGGTTTTCAGCTCTCTAACCCGACCCGAGGTGTCAGCCCTTTATCCACAGCCTTTGCGAGTCCAGGAACCTCCTGAAACTGCACACAAAATTTTACGTCTCTATTTTTTCCCCCAAGGACAAGAGCTGTCAAAGTTCGTGAGAATCCCAGAGGGATCTGATGCTGTCAGGCAGCACGGCAGTGGCTTAAAATCTGCGGGCAGGGCCTGGGTGCTGTCTGTGTGTGTCTCCCGGGCAGCCAGCGCCCGGCTGCGCATGTGCTGGGGACCAGTGGACAGAGGGTGGAGGGGTGCGTCACCACGGGAGGGCATACTGGGGGCGGCTGGGTCAAGGCAGACACCTCACAGCAGAGTTCAAGCCCTTAGGACGCCTGAGCCCCCGCTCCACGCCCAGTCTTATTCCTTGTCCTTAGAAGCCACCTCCCACCCCCGTGTGACACAGCAAGCAAGCTCTGGAGCACCAGCTACAGGTCCCCCCAGCACTCCCAAACCTCTCCGTCCAGAGACCCCAGGAGGAGCTCAGCATCCAGTAAGAGATGAACCCGGAGTCGGGGGCCAGGGGCTAAAGTCGGAGGTCGCAGGAAGCCCCCTCCCCCGGCATGTTTAGAGTCAGAAGCGTGTCACTTACAGCCGCTTGATGCCGGACTCGGGCTGCGGGGACAGTCTCGGGTGTGCAGCAGGTACAGGCTGGGGTATGCGGGTCTCCTCTTCTATTTCTTCACTGGAAAGAGTTGAAAAGTAAGAGATAAAATGAGTCAAAAGAAAAAATCTGTGGGGCCGGGGATACAGCTCAGCAACACAGCACCTGCCTGGCAAGGCAAGGCCCTGAGTTCAATTCCCAGTACCAAAGAAAAATCTATGAGAACTGGAATACTCCAGAAGCGTGCTGTCTGAGGGTCGAGAGGGTGGGTGAGATTAGGAGGCCCAGGAAGGTGGTAACAGTGGCCTCTGCCCTGACATCATCTGCATGAGGGGCTGGCCTTCAACTCACTACATAGCCAGGCTGGCCTCAAACTTGAGGTGATCCCTCTGCCCTCCTGAGTACAGGGATTACAGGTGTGCGCCACCGTGCCAGGCTCTCAAGTCTACTTCCAGTTAACTCTGCCTCCAGCCAGATGGAATCACTCTGAGACTGAGTGACCTTGCTTGTCCACTGAGAGCACTGGGTGGGGCCTCCTGGGTGTGTCTGCGTGGTTGTGGGGGCGTGACCTGGGGATCTATCTGGTCCCTTTCTGGCACTGCTCCCTACTCAGCTTCCTGGACACCATTTAGTGAGCGGCTTTGCTCCACCAACCCTTTGGCCACGCTGCTCCGTCTGGGAGCCTGGGACCAGGGACTGGGGCCTCTGGAACTGTGAGCCAGGCTAGGCCGCGCCTTCAAGGCATGCTCGTCCCACAGTACTTCCCACCTCCTGTCCTTGCGGAGTGCCTGTCTGCACCGTTGGGCTTCTTCCTCCGAAAGCAAGCTGCCCATGCCTCGTGTCTTTATCTGGCCTGCACACAAGGCCGCGACCCAGCACCGCCGCCCGTGCACGTTTCTGCCTCGGCCCTCTCCGGGTGATACGTGATTATTTTCTCTGCACCAGACTTCCCCGCTGAAGCAGTGACCACCTCCAGCACTCCTGTCCCTCCTCCTGGCTCTCCCCTCCACGGACAGCTGTGCACCTTCCGTGCGCTAAGGAGAACTGTGCAAGGTGAACTCTGAGTTCAAGGCTAGGGGCCACGCTCTCAATAAAGAAAATGCTGTAGCCCTGCGTTTCAGAAAGGGAGGGTGAGCTTGTGCGTGTGGCTCAGCACCCGAGCGGACACGGAGAACTGGCTTGCCCCGGGCGGCAGGGGCCGCGCACCTCTTGTAGTAGGCCAGCTCCTCCTGCAGCAGGAACACCTTGGCCTTGAGCTCGTTCCTCTCATGCAGCACATCCCGCAGCTCTTGCAGCGTGAACCGGGGGCGGCTGGGGTCCTTGGGGTCCACAGCAGCCTTCTCTGCATCGTCTGACACGCGTTCCTCTGTGCCCGGCTCTGTCTGCAGGAGGCAGAGATGCCCCTGATGAATTGCTGGTGGCCCGACCTGCGCCCGCGGCACCCACACTGCGGCCCATCCCACCTCCCCGAGAGCAGCTTGCCTGGGGTGCTATTTTCAGCCCTGGGGGCGGACTTTGCCGGAGCTCTGCACAGTTCCCTCCGGAGATAGGAGGTGGCGGCCACCTGTTCACTGCCCCCTTCTGCAGCCAGCCCTGCATCCCCACGCCTCCCCCAGGTCCCAGGCTTCTGTTACAAAGCTGTTTGGATGCGCCCCAAGAGGAAAAACGCCACGCCTCCACGGCACCCCCGTCATCCACCTGCCCAGGCATCCTTCTCGGGGTTCTCTCCCATAGTGTCACTAAGAGCAGCGCGAATCCAGCAGTGACTGGAACCGCAGCCCGAGCTCAGTTCTCCGCCCCTCCCCGTCACTTCATGAAACCCCGCATATTTACAACCGCACTGGGCCCTGTGGCCAAGCCTTTCCTCCCCAGAGGCTCTCGGCATCTTGCCTTGGAGTTTGGTGGAAGCTCTGGAAGGGGTCAAACTTAGAAATTTTTTATCAGTGCAGCCAAGCATGGTGACACATGCCTGTCACGGTGACTCAGCCTCCAGAGGCTGAGGCAGGAGGATTTCCACAAGTTTGAGGTCAGCCTGAGCTGCATAGGGGGACCCTATCTCAAAAACCAAAAGAAAAAAAAGAAATATTTCATCAACACAAATGTCACCGATGGGTCCCAGCTTCAGCTGAGTCACTTGCCCGGGATGGGCCCCCAGACCTTCCAGACTCGGAAGCCTTGCTCCTTGAAGTGTGGGGCTCACAGAATGCTGCCTGCTCTGCCGTCCCCTTCAACGTGCCCAGCTCGGGCACAGAGTAGGTTCGTCAGGTGGTGCAGCGCCTCATCTAATCCAGAACATTCTCACCACACAAGGACACGCAGCGCTCACCAAGCGGTCACCCGCTGTCCCCCTGGGCCCGGCACCACCCGCTTTCCGCCTCTGTGGCTCTGCCTACCCTGGACATTTCCCAACAACAGCATCATGCACTTCGTGGCCTTTGTGTCCTGTCATTTGGCGTCAGGTTTCCTAGCTCATCCGTGTTGCGGGAAACTATCCTCTTTTTTTTTTTTTTGGACAGGCTTTTGCTATGGAGCCCAGCTACACAGCAAAATAAAAATAAAATAAAAATCCTCCTGTCTCAGCTTCCCGAGTGGTGACTGACAGGTGTGCACTGCCGCACCTGGTACAACTTCCCTTCCCACGGCAGGGTAGTAGCTGCTCCATGGGGGGTCGCCTGGGTTGTGGCCACCTTTTGGCCACTGTGAAGAGCGATGCTAAGAACCTTCCTTTGCATGTGTCTGTTTGAACACAAGTTTCCCATTCTGTTGATGTACACCCAAGGCAGAGCGGCTGGGTCTCATGGGGACTCTAACTCTGGTTTATTTTTGTTTTGTTTTTTGTCTTTTTGAGACAGGGTCTCGCTATGTAGTTCAGGCTGGCCTTGAGCTCACTTTGTAGCCCAGGCTGGTCTCAAACTCGCAAGGATCCTCCTGCCTCGGCCTCCCGAGTGCTGGGATTACAGGCGTGTGCCACGATGCCCAACAATACGTTGGTATATATAGTTCAGGCTGGTCTGAACTCACTATTACCTCAGGCTGACCTTGAACTCACAGTGATCCTCCTGCCTCAGCCTCCCCAATGCTAGGTGTGGCCACCACAGTGGGCAGTGACTCTGAGTTCACTTTACCATGTCTGTTTTCCTGCAGTGGCTGTAGGATTTTTTGTCTACGCCAGCAGTGCCCCAGGGTCCCAGTTCCTGGAATTCCATTGCCCCCAGGTCATCATGCATGCTAAGCACAAGCTCTCCCCTGAGCTACACCCCCACCCCATTTCCTCTTGTGTCTGTATGTGGTACTAGGGATTGAACCCAGAGCCTCTGAACTGAGCTATATCCCCAGCTCTTTTTAAATTTAAACTTTCAAAAATTTGAGACAGGATCCTACAAAGTAGCTAAGTTGCCCAGGCTGGGCTTGAATTTGCAATCCCCCTGCCTCAGCCTCTCAGACAGCAACGATTACAGCTGTGCAGTGCCACCACACCTGGCCCAGTTGCTATTTTCTTTGATAGCAACGGATCTGCAAACTGTCCCTAAGTCACCCTGCCAAATCTGCAGGGGCCATGCAGTCAAGGCAGTACAGTGTCACGTGTACCCTGTGACCCTGTGCCACGGTCACCTAGAAGGAGCGGGCAGAGGCTGGGACGGCAGCAGGAAAGCTGTGGGACAGGGGAGTGGGCAGAAACAGATACCCTGCCTAGGCCCCAAACAGCCCACAGTGGCACAGGGACCTGGAACTCCGGCCGGACGCTGGCACAAGGCCAAGACACCCATGCTCCAGCAGGCAGAGCCAAGACGCTTCTCCTGGAGTCTGGGACAGGCCGTTCTGGGAAGGGACACTTGAAAGCAGACACCACCCACAGGCAAATCAGGTGACAGAAGAGCCACGGCCGCGGTGGAGGAGGAGCCGCGACGCTATCAGGATGACAGTCCTGTCTTCAGTCCCCACTCCACACCTCCGGGCCGCTCCCACGCCACCCCAGCCGCAGACTCAGCCCTGGTCTGCACCTCAGGCACACAGCAGGCGCCAAGAATGCGGTTCCGGGCTCTTCCTCGGCTGGGGGCCTGCGGAGCACTCCTGCGGGTATCTACCTTTCCCTGATGCTTACAAGGCACTGACTCTGCGGCTCCCCGTGGCGGAGCTCAGTGCTGGGAGGAGATTCGGATGCTGGAGTGAGGAGAGGATGCACCTGAATAGCAGCTTGGGAAGTGCAGAAGCAGAATCAGGATGATCTCACTGTGGGGGCCTGATGCTGTGCAGGAGTTTGCCAAAAACAGCACCAGAGGCAAAATGGGGGCCCTCAGGTCACACCTGTGTCTCGCATTTGGTTGGGTCCTCACTGTGTTCTAAATCTACTGGCCAGTCATGGTGGTCCACACCTCCAATCCCAGCATTCTGGGAGGCTGAGGCAGGAGGGGCATAAATTCAAGCCCAGCTCAGGCAACATAGTAACTTAGCGTCACCTTGTCTCAAAAAATTTAAAAAAAAGTTTAAAAAGGCGCCTGTAATCACAGCACTCAGGAGGCTGAGGCAGGATTGTTGGAAGTTCAGGGCCAGCCTGGGTTCCAAACACAGTGAGTTTAGGGCCAGCCTACTGGCATAGCCAGACCCTGCCCCAAAATGCAAAATGGGTGCTGAGCGTGTCGAAAGCGTGAAGGTCTTCGGTTTAATTCGCAGTGAAAATCTAACCTCATCTACTGAGCTGCTGCATGTTTAAGATCAGGCGATTTCGTACCAAAGTCTCCGTCTGGGTCCTCACTTTAGAAACTTACTGAAGCCTGGGCTGCCCTGGCCCATGCTCCCCGGGCCGACGAGCTCCCTCCCTGCCCCTTTCCCTCGCTGTCTGGCCTCTGCTGTGGCCCCAAGCCTCAGGTCACACTCTGCCTCCCCATGGCGGGCAGATGGCCCTGGTCCTGCCACTCCTGGAGACCTGGCTCTCGTGTCCCCAAGGGGCCATCCGCCAGGGGTCTGCTTGCAGTGGGGACAGGCAGGCCCTAGGAGGCTCTGGGCAGGGCTTCTCCCGGGCCTTCACGTCCCCTCCAGGTCTCAGTGACACAGTGTTGTCCCTAAGCACCCATACCCCCCCACATCAGGGTCCTCTGGACACACCCAGGGCTGCTGTGGCTCTGGCCCCATGGTGGGCTGTCCATGTCAGTGCCCCAGAGGGGCTTCCTTGGCCCTGAGCTCTTTTCTCTGCCAAAGGCCAGCTCTTTTCTGGGCCTGATCCCCTTGGGGGAGGCCCATCAGGTGTGTGGCTTCCTGCCTTTGGGCCCAACCGCCCATGAACGCCAGGCACCATGGCAGCCAGAGTCCAGGACAGCATCAGGCGATCGAAGCCTTCTAGGCTTATTCCATGAGGGACGCCAGGTAGCTTGGGTGATCGCCTGCTCACTGGTCCCCGGGGGCTGCCTGGGCACAGCTCAAGGGAGAGTCTACAGCCTGGCTGCTTGACAGGCAGGCCCGGGAGACCAGGTATCAAAGAGGCTGCTCCTGCTGCCGGGCTTATCAGAGTGCCCGTGAGCAGCCTCTGACACGGCCCCTGGCACTGCAGAGGGACAACTGTGTTGTGGTTACACTTGGGGACTCTGGGGCCAACAGGCACAAGCTCAGGATGCTCACAAACCTGGCTCCACATGCCAGCCACCAGCCCTCACTTTAAAAACATGATGAAGAGCTGGTCGTGGTGGTGCATGCCTGTAATCCTGGCACTTGAGAAGCTGAGGCAGGAGGTTCATTGTGAGTTTGAGGCCAGCCTGGGCTACAAAGTGAGCTCAAGGCCAGCCTGAACTGCATAGGGAGACCCTGTCTCAAAAATAAATAAATAAAAAATAAAAACACGATGAAAGCCAGGCACGGTGGCGCACACTTGTTACCGCAGTCCTCTTGGGAGGCTTAGGCAGGAGGATCGCAGGTTCAAGGACAGCATGGGCAATTCAGAGAGACTCTTGTCTCAGCGTAAAAAACTGTCCCCCACTTTCTTCTAGGGTCCAGTCAATTTCTTCCCACTGGGGTTGATGAGCTGGTTGAGCACCAAGGGACACACTGTGACAAGAGCCTGCTAGAGAAGGACACCCTCACAGTGGAGAGCAGGGGATGTGGGTCAGGAGGTCCCCGCACAGTGCACCTCTAGAGTGTCAGGCAGCTCCACGGGGTGCCCCGTCTGAGGCCCTGGCTCCCAGCACCACAAAGGCAGAGAGACAAAGAGACAGGTCTGGTGGGGGTGGGGGCTGGGATGCTGCCACATGGAGCTCCCACACCAGACCCATAGCACCCAGCAAGGGCCTCAGGTGAAAGCCAGGACTCCTCTCTTCTCTGATCACCGCTCTGACCTCGTCTGGACCTCCACTCCCCACTCTGCACACCAGCCATGCACATCCCTCACACTTCCTGCACCACACTGCAGCTTCTGCCACAGGGCCTTTGCATGCCCGTGGCCCAGGGCTCAGCCCCCCAGTTCACTCTCTCCCTCGGGCACCTCCTGGAGCTGTTCTGACCCCCAGACTGTAATGGTGATGTAACAGTGAACAGCGACTCCACAGGAACCAAGCTATCTAACTGCTGTAACAGTTTGGGGGAAAACATTTATTATTCTGGATCTGTTGTTTGGCTATGAGGGACTGAACCCAGGGCCTTCCCATTGAGCTACATTTAGCCTCAGTCCTTTTTATTTTAAGACAGGGTCTTGCTAAGTCACTGAATTCTTCGCACTGGCCTCAAACTCTGAAATCTTCCTGCCTCAGCCTCCCAAAGTGCTGGGATTACAGGCGAGCAGCTCCACATCCAGCTTTTAGTTTTTTTCTCTGTTTTTCTAAGACAGGGTCTCGCTATGCAGTTCAGGCTGGCCTTGAACTCACTATGCAGAACTCCTGATCCTTCTGCCTCAGCCTCCCGAACAGCTGGGACTACACATGGGCACCATCAGATCCAGCCCTTATTCCTATTATTATGGGAGAAAACTGAGGCAGAGACAAGCTAATAACATAGCCACTGAGGAAGGAAGCGCAGGACCTAGACTTAAACCAGGCCACCTGGCTGCCATGTTCAGGCCGTTGGCGACACCAGAGCTGGCTCTGTGCTCCTCCTTCAGGCAGGAGCCGGGTTCTTCACAGACCCAGGTGTCTTTCACACACTGTGACATCTGTATAAAGCTCAGGGTTTCCAGAACACCGAGCTGTACACCAGCACCACTATCTCATTCCAGAACATTTCCATCACTCTGCTATGTGCTACATCCACAGCCACTTTTTGAGATAGGGTCTTGCTAAGTCACTAAGTTGCCCACGCTGGACTTGAGCTCAGAGCAATCCTCCCGCCTCAGTCTCCAGAGCGCCGGGATGACAGGTGTGCACCTCTAGGCCAGGCTCCCACATCCCCCTTGAGGGTGGAGTTGTGCTCCACTACACCTTGGTTTATCCCTCTGCACAACCCCTGCCGTGTGTGCTGTCCTGACACCTCTGGGTCCTGTGCGACCCCTGAGCCCGCCTCCATGCGCAGCTGGGGGCTCTGTGTGCACGGGGCAGCTCGGTGCTTTGCTCACCGTCCCAAGCCTGCTGCACGGCTGGCGCCCATCCGAATGGGTGGACAGATGGACGAATGCATCGATGAATGCATGGATGGGTGAAGGGGTGTCAGGTACCTGGGAACCATCACTGTGCTGATCACCTCCCACCAGAAGCTGGGGGTCCTGGGCTGCAGCCTGGCTCTCCCTGCCCAGCCATGTGTCCTCAGCCGGCAGCTGGCTCCACCCCTCCCAGCCTCTTAAGCAGGATGGGGAAATCGAGGCAGTGCACCCCTCCCACAGCTGGGCACCACTCCTGCTCACCTCGGGCTCCTCCTGCCCGTTCTGGCTGAGCTCGCCCTGCAGCCTCTCCTGAAGCTTGCCGAGTTCCGCCCGCAGGGTGCCCATCTCCTGCTCTTTGGTCTGCAGATCTGCCTCCAGCTCCACCTTCTGCTCAATCAGGGCCTTTCCCTGCGCCTCCACCACAGTGACCCGATGCCGAAGGTCATGGTTGATCTTCATTAGCCGGGTCTGCTGCTGCTGCAGCTGCAAAGACACAGAAGCCACTGCACAGGGCTGCCACAGAGCAGCTCAGGTTGTGCACTGCACAAAAGCAAACCATCTCCAGCTGTGCGACGCGCGCTGTGAACATTTTTATTGGTGGTATGTCTACATCCTGTGACCGGGCTGACACGCAAGAGGGGCGACTTGTATACAGCATACGCTGTGGTGATTTTAGGGCAGGTGGAAGCTCAGCGTCTCCTTAGAATTCATACGTTACGACAGGACAATTTTCCAACAGACAGAAGCCACAGGTTTTGACAGTGGCAGCGGGGAGGCGCTGCTGGGTTTGGGGGCGGCCTCGGGACCGGTCACGGGCGGGGCTGCTACCTCTCCGGCTCCGCCAGGAGACCCGCTGCGTCGTCTGGGCCACCCAGCCGGGGGCGGGACGTCCTGTCCCCAGCCCAAGGAACGGAGCCTTAGGGTGCGACACTTACAGCCTCCACGTCCTCGCTCTTCAGGCCGAGCTCGCGGTCCTTGGCGCGGATCTCGTCTCGCTGCTTGTCCACCACCTCCTTCAGCCTCTTCATCACCTGCCGCTCCCGCTCCGACATGCCTGGGGGCGGGGCGGGGTGAGCCACGCCCACCGCGGGCCTGGGCGGGGCCTCGGCGAGCCACGCCCATGCGTCCCCGCCCCCTCCTCCGGCCCTGAGGTTTCCTCTGCCGAGGCCCCCGGACCCACCCGCCGCCCGCGGGGCTCACTCACTGTCCCTTCTGCCCCTCCCGTGTCGTGTCCCTGCCACCCCGTTAGCATCTCATCATCCTGCCCTCGTCACCTTCGTGCCACTCGTCACAGCAACCAGGAATCTCAAGCATTCCATCCTTAGCAGGTGGCGACACAGCCCAGCGCCCGGCCGGAGCCTCCTCTGGCAGGTGGCCCGGGCTGCCTCGCCTCCGTGGCTGCCTGTGCCTGCCCAGGGCGCTAGCGGCTGCCGGAGAATCACTGCACCCCACCCTGCACCCAGAGGGGCAGGGCTGCTGTCCAGGTGCTGCTTGTTCCTGCTGGGCCACCTGCACCCTATGCACGCCTGGGGGAGGCCTCAGGGGCAGAGGCGAGGCCCAGAGTTCCTGTCACCTCGCTGAGCCTCACCCAGCACTATGTACAGCAGGTGCCCCTTAGGGGAGCCGGTGAGTGACTGGCGCCGTGTGACCTTCCGGTGCCCACAGTACAAATGGTCAACAAATCTGGTAGCTTTATGCCAGGTGTGGCGGCGCACGGTTGTAATCCCAACACTTGGGAGGCTGAGGCAGGAGGATCACTGTGAGTTTAAAGCTAGCCTGGACTACAGAACGAAACCCTGTTCAAAACCAACCTAGAGAACAAACAAAAAATTTGTAGCTTGGGGCTGGGGATTTAGCTCAGCGGCAAAGCGCCTGCCTGGCAAGCGCAAGGTCCTGAGTTCGGTTCCCGGTACCGGAGAAAAACAAAAAAAAAACAAACAAACAAAAAAAAAATTTGTAGCTTAAACCATCAGAAACTTAACTTTCTATCATTCCAGAAGCCAAAAGTTCAAAGTCAGCCTGACGTCACCAGGGCTCACCCCCATCAGAGCTCAGAACAACTGTGCCTCTCTTCTATGGTCCCTTGTCACTGGTCACATGAGCTCTCCCCTCCTCTGTGTCACTCTCTGCCTCCGTATCATAAGCACACACGTGACACCTCTAGGGCCCCAGGCGTGACCCAGGGCAGAGGCCCTCTCTCACCATCACCTCTGCAGATGTGGCACTCCGGTGACGCCATAGGCTCCAGAGATGGGGCCTTGGCATGGCAGGTCATTCAGCTCAGCCCAGCCCAGTCTCCACCACAGGGATGAGGGACATTCATCCGCCTCAGCTCCCAGGACGCAGAGGACACATGGCCCTGCTGCCACACCCCCAGGAAGAGAACTGGGGTGATGCCCTCCCTGAGTGGCTCCAGCCTACCCTGATCTGTCCCCTACCCCTGCACATCCCCAGCCCCTGCCAGCAGCCTGCATGTCTGCAAAGTATGCAGTGCTTGGGATGCCACAGTGACAGCTCTGGAGCACAGCTGGCCCAGCTCAGGCATCCCTGCATTCCAGGGCTGGAAGAGGGGACAGGGACTGGCCCTCCCCTACAGTCCCCAGGGAGGGTCCCTGGATAGGCCGGCTGTCTTCCCCTGCCAGCCCTGGAAGTGGGTGTTACTGTCTCTGCCGTTGCTTTCATTTATTTAGAGTGTTTTGTTTTGTTTTGTTTTTTGTTTTTTTTTCCAGTATCAGGAATCGAACTCACCACCTTGCACTGGCCAGGCAGGTGCTGTACCGCTGAGCTAAATCCCCAGCCCCTTGTTTTGTTTTTTTGAGACATGGTCTTGCTATGTAGTTCAAGCTGGCCTTGGACTCATTATGTAGACCAGGTTGATCTGAAATTTGAGGAATTCTCCGCCTCAGTATTGGGAATATAGGCATGTGCCACCACACTAGGCCTTTTCCCCCCCTGCTATTGCTTTAACACCAGGCCTACTTTACAGATACAGAAAACTGAGGCCCAGAGACAGACTGTTCAATGTCCCAGTGCTGGGACTGAAACCCAGGTCTTCTTGGCTATGACACCAGGCCACCTCCCCACCAGGGGACAGGTGCAGGCAGCCACTATGTACACAGCTGTAGTTTTCATGTGAGTCTCTATTTGGTGGTCTGCAAAATGGGTTTATTTATGTCCCCTCCATACTCCACCTTCCTGACACCACTGTGCTCATGAAGTGAGCCCATACCAGGCATGGTGGTACACACCTATCATCCCAGCACAGGGGAGGCTGAGGCAGGAGAGTCACAGGTTTGAGCCCAGCCTGGGCAACTTAGCAACTTGTCAAGACACTATCTCAGAAAGCAAGCAAGAAAGAAAGGAAGGCAGAGCTGGGGGTGTAGCTAAGTGCCAGGGCCCTGGGTTCAATCCTCTATACCAAATAATAACAATAATGATAATACAGATGATGATGACAATGATGGTGGCACTGGTGACAAGATAGTGACAACGACCCTCCCTCCAGTACCCGCCCCCCCTGCTGTTGAGCTGAGTGCTTGCAGTAGACCGCACAGTATGCAGGTCCTGGGGGCCTCTGGTTACACCCCGCGTCCCTTTGCTCCTCAGCAGGCACGTCTGGCTGGGGCTCTACCGGAGAAAGCTCAGCTCCCACTGTTCACACTGGCTTAAGCCCATAATGCCAGCTACTCAGGAGGCTGAGGCAGGAGCATCAAAAGTTCCAAGCCAGCCTGGGCAACTTAGTGAGATCCTTCTCAAAATAAAAAGAGGGCTGGAGACGGAGCTCAATGCTAGGGGCTCCACCCCTAGTACTGCTCCCCACCCCCCAAAAAACGGGAACTCCCCACAACTACAATGTAAATGTATTTATTGCTACTAAGTAGTGCATCAAAATGACTAAACTAAGCTGGGCATGGTGTCTTTTTTTTTTTTTTTGGTACTGGGAATCGAACTCATGACCTCAGGCTTGCCAGGCAAGCACTTATGCCCCTGAGCTGTATTCCCAGCCTTGGGCATGAGAGGCTGAGGCAGAAGGATTCCAAGTGTGAGCCCAGACTGCGCGACTCAAAAAGACCTTGTCTCAAAATAAAAACTAAAAAAGGCTCTGCAGGGCACATGCAGGTGACCTGGGGACTCTTCTGCCGGCCCAGTGAAGCCCCAGATGCCCGGGGAGCCGCTGGCCGGGCAGGTCCTGGCTCCTATGTGCAGCGCATAGCCTCCCCCGTGGGTGCTGGGAGCTTGCTCTGCCCCCATAGCATCCTGGTCCCCGCCGAGGTTGTCACACCACAGCCCATGTGATGAGTGAGATCCAAGCTCGTGATGTGGCCATCACCACATGTGACATGGCCTGGTGTAAAAGCCCTGGGTTTGGGGCTGGGGATTTAGCTCAGCGGCACAGTGCCTGCCTGGCAAGCGCAAGGTCGTGAGTTCGATTCCCGGTACCAGAGAAAAACCAAAAAAAAAAAAAAAAAGCCCTGGATTCAATCTTCAGTACAAAAAAAAAAAAAATCAAGACGGTGCATTTTATGTTACGCGTATTCTCACTACATTTACACCCACACACCGCCTACCAGGTTGCAGAGACTTAACATGAAAAAAGGTACGCAAAATACCCTGCTAACATGTTTTATTGATTCCAGCTGAAAAGGTAGAGTTTTGGCTCTGTGGGGCTGCACAGACGCACAGACGCACAGACACACAGACTCAAGCCGCCCGCTCCCTTCTTACCAAAGCCGCTGCTTCCCTGAACGTGCCCGTGCGGCCACCTCCTCTGAGCCTTGTCGCTAAGTTGCTTCCCTGCGGCGAGGCCTTCTCCAACCTGAGTGGCTCCTTGCCCCACCCAAGCCAGGGTACGGATACCTGCAATTCACTGCCCCGTGGGCTAACCTGTGGTTTCCCTCTGTTGCCCTCCAGCTGGCAAGACGGGTTCCAAACCAGGGGCCAGGGAAGTGTGTTTGAATCTGGATGCTTGGCTGGGCACACGTGTAATTCCAGCACTCTGGGAGGCTGAGGCAGGAGGATCGAAGGTTTAAGGTCAGCCTGGGCAACCTGCAAGATGCCGCCTCAAAATAAAATTATTTTTAAGGGGCTGGGGGTAGAGTGGTGGTGAGGTGCTCCTAGGTTTGATCCCCAGCACCGCACAACAGGGCCCATGCCGAGGGCTGGCTCTTCTGGGTACACCCCTCACCCCAACTCACCACCTGCACAGACCAGACAGCTGCGCTACTGGGTCTTTTATCAGGCATGTGCTTGTTCACCTGGTCCCAACTTCCCCTCCCAGGACCTCACCTGCCCGGCGTGTGTTGCGCTTTGTCCCTGCCAGGTTTGTATGAACACAGACATAGCCAGGAAGGCGCCTGGCGGCTGCCCACTCTACATGGGCGGTGGGTGGCCTCAGACCTCACCCTGCAGCAATGGTCCCACACGCTGCCGCTAAGTGCAGCTTGGATCTCACGCACCGCATGGGCTGTGGTGTGACAACCTCGGCGGGGACCAGGATGCTATGGGGGCAGAGCAAGCTCCCAGCACCCATGGGGGAGGCTATGCGCTGCACATAGGAGCCAGGACCTGCCCGGCCAGCGGCTCCCCGGGCCTCTGGGGCTTCACTGGGCCGGCAGAAGAGTCCCCAAGTCACCTGCATGTGCCCTGCAGAAATGTCACAGACAAAAAGATAGTGACACAGCCAGACAGGAGGATCTCCACAAGTTCAAAGCCAGCCTATACTACATGGTGAGCCCCGTCAAAAAAACAAAAACCAAGCAGACGGCAAAGGGGTCTTTAATGAAGTTCACTTTCGTGCCATGTGTTTCTTTAGGGAGACTTAGGGAGACCCTTTCTGAAAACGAAAAAAAAAGAAAGAAAGAAAGGCTGGGAGTGTAGTTCCATATGAAGGCCTTAGGTTCAATTCCCAGCATCCTCTCCTCGGCAGACAGCAGCTAGACAAACACAAAAAACCACATGGTATCTGATTCCACTGCTACGAACTGTCCAGGACAGGCACGTCCAGAGAAAAGGCGGGCTAGAGGTTGTGCATGGAGGGGCCAGGTGGGACGCAGCTGGTCACTGCCTTGTGCGCACCTGGCCAGCGCTGGCCACTGCGCTGCACCCCCAGCTGAAAAAGCGATGAAGAGTTCTACGATTGTGCTCTGGCCGCACAGCTGTGTGACTACGCTGAAGACGGCTGAACCGTCCCCTACGAGCCGTGAATCCTGTGACTTGGGCAAGGTGTCTCAAGAAAGCTGCTGCTAAACAAATAAGAGCAAATTTTCCCCAGGCGAGGGAGGTCGACCACGCAGCTCATCAGACCCTGATGCCCAAGCCCCCAGGGCACAGAGCTGCCTGCGGGCAAGGGCGGAGCCGCCCCAAGCTGGCATCCAGGGGGCAGAACTTTCAACCCCAGGCAGGCCCTGCCTGCTCCCCAACAGGCAGCAGCAAGTCCACACCAATACGCAAATTCTGCATGACATCAGGAACAGAGAAATCGCAAAAATCCAGTGTGACCCCCTAGATCGGATCCAGGAATAGCAGAAGGAGATTGATCTAAACCAGTCACATCCAAACACTGTTTTTTGAGACAGGGTGCTCCTAAGTAGTTCAGACTGATTGAAACTCACTATGTAGCCCACGCTGGCCTTAAACTCACAGTGGTCCACCTGCCTCGGCCAATAGGCCCAGCATCTGAAGAGAATTTAGTAACTATTTACCCATTCTGATTTCTTAATTTTGCTAAATGGCCACATTCGCATACGAGATTAACATCATTAAGGGGATAATAGCCGGGTGTGGTGGCGCACGCCTGTAATCCCAGTGTAATCCCAGTACTCGGGAGGCTGAGGGATCATTGTGAGTTCGAGACCAGCCTGGACTACAAAGTGAGCTCAAGGGCAGCCTGAACTGCATAGCGATACCCTGTCACAAAAAAAAAAAAAAAAAAAAAATGGGGATAATAGGCTGAGTGTGGTGGTGTGCAGCATTCAGGAGGCTGAAGCAGGAGGATCCCGAGGGTTCCAGGCCGGCCTGGGCTCCACACTGAGCTCAGGGCCAGCCTGAACTATATACATAGTGAGAGTGAGACCCTGTCTCAAAAGAAAACAAAAAACCCTTTTGATTCCATTGCACTAGTCACATTTCTACAAAAGAGACAAAAGGAAAAAAAAAGAATTCCAGACCTGGACGTAGCTTTGCCCTTTTCCTTGGTTCCCGTAGCCCTCACAGAGGTGACAGTGCCAGATCTTGAGTTCAGGACCCTACAAATCCTTCTCCATTCTACCAACAAGCAGGGGCTCACGTGGGGACCCAGGAAGTTTGCATGGGCTACAGAGGTGACCCTGACATTCCTCGGGCTGCGGGACCACAGGGGGGCTCTGGTTCGGAGGCAGCTGGCAGGACCCAGGGAACCAAACGCCACTGAGTCTTCTTATCACCAGCCGTCAGCAGAGGCCCGGCCCGGAGGATCTCAAGATCGAGTCCAGCCTAGGGCAGTTCAGTGACTTAGCAAGACAGACCCTGTTTCAAAATAAATATAAAAGAGCTGGAGGTGTAGCTCGGTGTGGAGGCCCCAGGTTGAATTCCCAATACCAAGAACAAAACAACAACAAAAAGAAGGCTTTGTCTTCCTAGCACACTAGAATAAAATTCAATCCCCGACCTCAGCCACCCTCTGGCTGTCTTGGTTTCCCTCAGTGCTCCTTGTGCCCCAGGGCCTTTGCACTTCCCCTGGCCAAAGCCACTTGCACGGCTCACTCTATCACATTTTTAGGGCCCTGCTGTGACTTCCTCCACGACTGTCCCTAAAGAAGCCCCAGGTTGCTCTCAGATGCCCCTGCTTCAGTTCTTCGAATATGCAGAACCTGACTATTTGTCTGTTCAAATACACATCGCCTTTGCTCCACACTAGAATGCGGTGGGGAAGGCAGGGTCTGTGTCCCAGGGCCGGGGGAAGTGTCTGACATTGGGGGCCCCATAACAGCATGTGGAATAGATTTCTGTACCATCATCTGTAACCTGAGGCAGGACAATTTCTCCCTGCCAGATGAGGATATAAACAAAAGGAACAGCTGGGTGTGGTGGCGCACGCCTGTAATCCCAGCACTTGGGAAGCTGAGGCAGGAAGATCGTTGTGAGTTCGAGACCAGCCTGGGCTACAAAGTGAGTTCAAAGCCAGCCTGAAGTGCATAGCGAGACCCTGTCTCAAAAAGACAAAAAATAAAATAAAATAAACAAAAGGAACAACAGGAGCTGGGAAATGCAAGTGCAGGCACGGTGTGATCAAGGTGCTCACAGGACGCAGCGTCCCCTACCTTCGTGCCTCTGGAACTCCTCCTCCGAGAAGCCGACGTCCTTGTGGGAGAGGTTGGTCATCAGCTGCTTGTTCTCCTCCTGCAGCTGTGCGATCTGGGACAGGAGGTCCTGCGCCTCCCCGCGCCACACATCCTCCACCAGCTCCAGCTCCTGCAGGGCGGACACTCGGTTCCAGCCTGCCCAGGGAGTGGCCTCACCCACATGGCCAGCGGGAGCAGCTGGGGCCTCTGTGGGCTGCCCCCTGCATCTACCCTGAGACGGTTTCAAATGGGCTCCGTACTTGTGAGCTGTGTGGTGGAGGAGCAGCCCGGACTCCCAATACCTCTTGGGGTTCTGAAGCCTGATCTCCCCGCAGACACTTGACAAACCATTTCCATGGGACAAAGAGGGTACAGACGGGCCGGGATGCCCAGGTGACAGCGCCACTGTCCTTTGGTCAAGCACTCGGGGCTCAGCTGGGGACCACTTTCAGGCTCACACAGTGGACGTGAGGGCGAGTGAAACTGGTCCAAAACCAGGAGCAGTGGCCCAGGCCGGCCTAGAGCTCTCCAAGATCCTCCTGCCTCAGCCTCCCAAGCGCTAGGATCACAGGCATGCGCCACCACATCCGGCTAAGGTATATTTGTAAGAGTGGAAACTGTTCAGGAGATAGAACCGCTGCTGCCTGACACACATGGGGGTCGAAGGCATGGACTCCAGCGTGTCAACCCGGGTGTGAATCCTGTCTCCATCTCTGCCGCTCCCTAGCTGGTGGCGGGACAGTCATCCCACCTCTGGTGCCCCGGGAATGAGGAGCACAGTGCAGTGTGCTCCCCTGGGGGCGGCCGGAGGGTTAAACGGTGGCTCCACGTAAAGTGCTGGCCACAGGCCTGGCACCGGGAGAGGCGAGGAGGAGTCTCCTGGGCTCTGCTCCTCCTACCATTTGTCACAGAGGCCAGGAGGCCGGATGGTCAGCGTCACCTCCTCCTCCATTCATCTTCTAAATACGTCCCCAACTTCCCCGGCCAGGAAGCCGGTGGCACTGGCAATGCCAGAGGAATAAACTAAGCACACCTGCAGCGGGCTCAAGGCCACCAGGGGAGGGGAAGAGGAAAATCAGAGTCGGAAGCAGTGGGATGAGTCTGGGTGCGGTGGTGCACACCTGTGAGACCAGCACTTGGGAGGCTGAGGCAGGAGGATCACCAAGAGTTTGAGGCCAGCGTGGAATACACAATGAGTTCAAGGCAAGTTTGGACTACACAGCATGACCTTGTCTCAAAATCCCCAGAAAGGAAGTGGAGGGATGAGCTGATGGACAGTGAGCCCGGCCCTCCTGGCGGGCCCTCTCCGCGCCCACTCAGCAAGGCAGCCCCTGAACGTCAGCGCAGTGGCCCTGGACCGGACCGCGGTGATCTGAGGAGCAAAGGGGCTTCACAGATGTGACTAGGTCAAGGGTGTGGAGATGGGGGACATGGATCCCTGGGACCTGTGAGATCACAGGATCCCTATGGTGGAGGCAGGGGAGCCAGAGCTACAGACCACTGGCCACGGAAGCAGGAAGACTGGAGGACCCTTCACCTTGGCTTTGAAGGCAGAGGAAGGGGTCACAGCCCAGGGACACGGGGGCTGGAAAAGGGAAAGGGGCTTCCTAGCACGGCATGACAGAGCATACCTGTGATCCCTGCAACTGGGAGGCTGAGGCAGGAGGATCACCATGAGTTCGAGGCCAGCCTGGACTACATAGCAAGACCCTGTCTCAAAAAACAAACATGAAAGCAAAAGAGAGAAAAAAAAGAAAAGAGAAAAAGAAAGGAGAGAGAAAAAACAGGTCTTCCTCTGGAGTGCCCCAAAGGACCACAGCCTTCCTGACAATTATTATCACTGGGGTTTTGTGGGGGAAGTGTGAAACAGGGTCTCACTAAGCAGTTCAGGCTGGCCTTGAACTCACTATGGAGCTCAGGCTGGCCTCAAACTCACAACGATTCTCCTGCCTCAGCCTCCTGACACCCAATTTCTCTCCTTTTTTGCAGTGCCTGGCACACGTTTGGCACACACCCTACTGCTGAGCTACAGCCCCAGCCCTGACACCTTGATGTTAACCCAGGAAAACCTGTTTCTAACGTGTGACCTGCAGACTTTATCCAAACACGCCCACTACAGCCTTACCCCACGTCAGTATGCTCACCCCAGGGCCAGACATCCGCTGTTTGGAGCCACTGTGCCAGCACTACAGTGTTACAGCAGCTGCAGGACCTGACACTGACTTGAATACGCAGGGGTTGGAGTTTTTTCCCACGTGTGCTTCTGGGGATGAAACCACTGAGCTACATCCCCAGCCTATTTTATTTTTGAGACAAGGTCTCTGTAAATTGCCCAGGGCAATTGTCCTGCCTCAGCCTCCCATGTAGCTGTGATTATAGGTCTGTACCACCACACCAAGCTAGGTTCTTTTTTCCTGTTCTCTCTATGCACTAATGTCTGTGTTAGTGTTTGGTTTCTTTGGTTCCTGCCTCAGAGCTGACTATGGAGAATTTAATCCTGCCTTGAGAGCCTGAGCAGGTAGCGCTGATTCATCAACTACGCCTTCTTTCCAACTTTCTCCAGTCACAAGGCCCAACATGTCCAGCCTCACCCCTGCCCGACTCCTCTTTCCCACACTGCCCCAGCCCCACTGACCTTCTAAACTTGACCTACCCCAGGACCTTTGCACCTGCCATCACCTGCCTGGACCCTCTCCCCAGATCTCTCTGTGGTTGGCACCTCTGCCTCATGCACATCTCACCTGCAGGCTAGCCAGGCTGTTTCACATCTCCTCCCTTTAGTTCCTTTGTAGCACTAATTATAAACTGATGTCTAAAAATCTACCTCCTGCTTGGCCTGGTGGTGCATGCCTGTAACTCCAGCCCTTGGGAGGCTGAGGCAGAAGGACTGCTTTAAGTTCAAAATCAGCCTAAACTACTTGGTGGCACCCTGCCTCCAAAAAACAAGAAAGCAGAAGTGGTTGGTGTGGATTAATCATCCAGTGGGGGTTAAACACACACCAGATTTCAGAGATATGGTGGGGAAAAAAAGAATGCCAAATACCTCGCTGACGGTCTTTACACAGAATATGTTGGGGTGAAAATATCCTCATCTGCGGGGTTCTATAAGATGCACTAAAATTAATCTCGCTGTTTCTTCCTATGAGCTCAGCAAGCCACACTCTACTTCTACAGAACGGCCCTGTCTCTTTAGAGCCCAGCACAGTGCCGGGTATATAACAAGTGCGCAAGAGGGGCTGGGGATGTAGCTCAGTGGCATAAGCGCTTGCCTGGCAAGCCTGAGGTCATGAGTTCGATTCCTGGTACCAAAAAATAAGAAAACAAAATTAAAAAAATAAATAAAGACTGGGAGTGGTGGCGCACGCCTGTAATCCCAGCACTCAGGAGGCTGAGGCAGGCGGATTGTTGCAAGTTTGAGACCAGCCTGGGCTATAAAGTGAGCTCAAGGTCAGCCTGAACTACATAGCGAGACCCTGTCTCAAAAAGACAAAAAAAACAAAACAAAACAACAAAAAAAAACACGTGCGCAAGAAACACATTTGTTGAATGACTCTATGAACACCCCAGGCTGTTTACATTCCATGTAACCACAGCCACACCGTCACTCTTCCTAAAGACTACTGTGTCTTTTTCCTGCCACCCTGGCCACCCTCCTGCCAGCTGACACAAGACCAGCTCTGCTCTTTTCTGCATCACCCACACCCCGAAGGAGGGCCCTTTTGCACGCTGGGGACTGTCAACACGGTTGCAGACTGCATAACCAGACAACATGACAGCCCTGTGGCCTCGCGTGAGTGGTGAGCCGGGTTACTGGGAGAGGGGACACCAGGGAAGGGGCCTGGTGGTGAGGCCGGATCCCACCCTGGCCTGAGCTCCTCCCGTGTTTACAAACAGGCCCTGGCCTGGGAGCGAGGAGGAGGTATCCACTTCCAGAGCAACAAGTGCCCCACAAGTGCCTCTGCTGACACCACCCTCCTGCAGGCCCACGACCTCTAGTGACCAGGACGGAGCTGCCACCATGACTTCCGCCGTGTGACGGGGCAAAGCCCCTGGCCCTGTTAGCCCCTGGGGAGCTTCTCCAGGCCTACAGCAGCTTAAGCGGCAGGGCCCCTGCTGGACAGTGCTGCCCAGGGTTTGGGTGTTCTGACCCTCTTGCCCTTCGCAGCCCTCAACACAGGGACCATGGTCATCCCCCTCGATGGCTGAGGAAACTGAGGCACAGGGCCGCTGGGGGATTTGCGTCCAGCCTGCGGGGGTGGGCTCTGCAAACGGGCTGTCTGGCTGCAAAGTCCCTGCTCCTGGGGAATGAGGAATGTCCAGGCTTCCTGCACCACCCTGGCAATGCTACCCAACTACACCTCAAGTTTCCTCCCCACCCCGGGCCTAGGCACTCCGTGCAACCCAAGCTCTCAACCCCCACCAACCAGGTTGCCCTTCGGTCAAGACTGTCTGGCGAGATTTGGCCATTTTCCTTGAAAACGCATGGTTCCTTCAGAGGGGACAACACGTGATGGTGGCCAGGGAGGTTCAGAGAGGCCAAGAGTATTTCCTGAGGTCACACAGCAAGCCTGGGCCTGCTCCCGCACCCTGGTCCCCCAAGGAACGGCGTTTCCTCCCATCCTGGCTGGGAAGGGCTGAGGTTTGGGCAGGAAACCACACTTCCTCCTCAGGGCACCTTGTGGGACGCCCAGACCACGGGGACGTCCCGACTCGGAGAGGCGCCTGCTCCTGGCACAGCCACCGGCCTCAAAACTACTGCCCAGATCAAGCGGTGGGGGACAGTCACCTCCCTAGTGGGATGGGACTCGTCACCGACTTGGGACAAATCCCTCCCCACACTCGGACCTGCGGTTTCCTCTTCTGTCGGAGGAAGCTAATCGTCCCTCTCCGAGCTCTGGGCGGATTAAAGCACAGGCCGGGCCGGGGGACGCCCCCTGGGTGGAGGTTAGACGGGGCCCACCTGGGAGAAGGTGGCAACGATGAACCCGGGGACTCCGAGCCTGGGGCAGGTCCTGACAGCGGCTGCGTCCCACCGTGGGCATCTCGGAGGGCGCGGGGTGGGGGCCTATTTCATTTCTGGACTGAAGAATATTGCCTAAGCGCCTCCCCGCGTCTGACTCCTAGCAGGTGGGTCTTGGGCGATGGACGTCGGACGGAGGGGGACCCCGCGCACAGACAGGTTAGGCAACGTGGCCCAGGCCGCACAGCTCTTAAAGCCGCTCAGAACTCAGGTCCGAGCGCCAGGCCGGGGTCCCCGCGCGCCCACCTTCTGGTGCTTGCGCTCCTTCTCGATGCGGTCCATCCGCTCCACGCGCAGCCGGTCCAGCTCCAGGCGCAGCTCGTCCAGCTCGGGCGCGACGTGGTGGCGGCTGACCAGCACCTCCAGGATCTCCAGGACGCGCACGACCTTGGGCATGAGGCGCGCGATGGCCTCACAGCCGTGCTGGTCGATGACCCGCTCGAACTCGTGGCCCACGAGCGACGCGATGTCGTACACGTCCATGACGGTCAGCTCGGCCACGTTCTTCTCCAGCACGGACTCGGCCGCCGGCGCCGACCCCCGCTCCTCCTCCATGGCCGCCCCGGCGCCCGCCCG
>NW_004955482.1:5420629-5424642 GCF_000276665.1 Chinchilla lanigera | reverse complement strand
GGAAAGACCAACAGGAACGCTCCAATCACTTCTGCCACTGAGCAGCAGGCTTCGTGAGAGGGAACCCTATCTTTTGGGGTCTGTTTACTACACACTGCAAGCTCCAGGCAGTCCTTATCTTCCTGTGCGGGGACAAAGTACACGCGTACGTACACACACACACACTCACACACACACACACACACACACACACTCCTCTCCGAAACCCGGGCCCCAGCGTGCTCTCCCCAGCGAGAGGCGGGGACCCCGGCGGCCGAGCGCACCATGGGAGCGGCCCCGCCCGCAGGCCCCGCCCCGCCCGCAGGCCCCGCCCCCGGGAGGGGTCGCGGCTGACCCGCGCCTCTCAGCCACCAGAGGTTTCTGGTCCCAGCCCCGTGTGCTTACGGCTGTGCTGAATGATCCTGTCCATCAGCCCCCTGTCCATCCCCGAGCGCCTTTCCTGACCGCCCTCCCTCCCTCACCCAAGGGTGCGGGAGCCTGGGCACCCGCTCGGGCTCGCCCTCAGCATCCAGGCTGTTGCAGCTGAGCCCCCGCGGCTGACCATGAGGGCCTCAACCTCGAAGCCAGGACTCTGGGGGCCCCAAGGCCCTAAAGCCACCCGGGCCGCGCAGATTTATTTAAGAACAGTTGGAGGCCGGGCTCTTGCCTAACATGTGCAAAGCCTTGGGTTTCACCTCCAGCAAAGTCATGAAAAAAGAAAAAGTTTGAGATGTGTTAAGTATTGGTTTAGATTTAGCTAAAAAATATATGATGCTTATCCCGCCCTTGCCAAGTAAGATTCCAAGTGCTTCACAGATTCGCCTTACTCCCGTGGCTCCCGAAGCGTGGCCTGAGGGGGGCTGGGGTCCTCAAAGCCAAAGGCCTCGGGGACCGTGTCAGTACGCCCAGGGCAGCGGATCCAGCTCGATTCTGAGCAGAGCTGAGGATCGGCTCTCAGCTCTGGGGTGCTGGAGCCGAGAGGGCGGAGGTGTAGGCAGGCCACTGGTCTGGCAATATTTTGTTTGGGAGCTCGGTGGTTTTGTTGTTTGTGGTACTGGGAACTGAACTCAGGGCTGTCTGCATGCCAGGCCTTCTGCCAGTGAGCTACATCTCCATCTTTTATTTATTTTATTATTTTGTGACAAGGTTTTGTTACCTTGTCCAGGTTGGTCTTGAACTTTTGATGCTCCTGCCTCAGCCTTGCTAGTTGTTCGAACGACAGGCTGTGTCTTTGAGGAGAGGAGGTGTTCACTCACTTGGTTATAAAGATCCACGGGCTTGTCCACTCTGTGCTGAAGGCCGAGTCAGCTGGAACTAGGACTAGGAGCCACAGGGACAGTTTGCAGCCTATACCTGGAGCTGGGAAGGGATGGGGGTGAGAAATACTTTAAGAAGGAAGAGGAGCCTAGCCTGGTGGCTAACATTTAGGAGACTGAGGCAGGAGGATCACTGCAAGTTTGAGGCCAGCCTGGGCTACATAGTGAGACTTGGTCTCAAAAAAAAGGAGTGGGGTGCGGGGAGGAATAGCTGGGCATTGTGGTGCATGCTGCAATCCCAGCACACTGGGAGGCTGAGGCAGGAGAATCACAAGTGGTTGAGCCCAACCTGGAAGATTTAGGGACTTAGTGAGACCCTGTCTCAAAGTAAAAGATAAAAGAAGGTCTGTGTAGCATGGTGGCACATGCCTGTAATCTCAGCACTCAGGAGGCTGAGGCAGGAGGATTGCTACAAGTTTGAGGCCAGCCTGAACCATAAAGTGAGACCTTGTCTCAAAAAAAAGGCTGAAGATATAGACCAGTGTGAAGGCCCTGGGTTCAACTGCAAGTACTAGAAAAAAAATTGAGTTTAGATTCAATTTCTTTGGTAATGTTGTGTCCTAACAGTTTTTGAGGGGAGAGGGAATTTATTTTTAACTTTTTAAGATATATAAATCACATGTAATAACCTTCTAGCTTTTACCATGTCCAGGTCAATGGTTCTTCATGTGTTTACAAGGTTGCATAACCATCAATCATTGTAATTTGTTTGTTTGTTTGAGACAGGATCTCACCATGTAGTCCAAGCTGGCTTCAAACTCACTACAGAACCCAGACTGGCCTCAAACTTTGCAGATCCTCCTGCCTCAGCCTTCGGAGTGGTGGGATTACAGGTATGTGCCACCATGCCTGGTGAATCTCTTTTCCATTTAATTAAGGCCAGCCTGGACTACATACCCAGACCCTGTCGCAAACAAAAATCAATTTAAATACATATTAAGCACATAATAGGAGATGTGGTACCAAATATAGCAACGATCAGGAAGGTGGGACTTAAATGCGATTTTTTTCTTTGATTTTTGTTGTTTTTGAATTAGGAACTGAACTTAGGACCTCTGTTCTGTTTTTTGAGACAGGGTCTCACTATGTAGTCCAGGCTGGCCTTGAACTCCCAGCAATTCTCCTGTCTCAGCCTTCCAAGTTCTGGGATTGCAGGAGTTTAAGTGATATTTTGATATTTTTAAACGCTTAGGCCCAGGCACTGTGAGACCGGGGATGCTACCTCCATCCTCCCCTCATTCTCCTCCCTGCTCTATGTCCCAGGAAGCTGACTTACATGAGCAAATGGGGTCAAAGTTCTCTCCTTGCCGGCTTCTGGCTGGACCTGCCCAGTGGGGAGCAGTTGAAGAACTTTGGGGCTCCTGCTCTTCCTCCAGCTGACACAGTGGAGGTGGCCTGGGACCACATACATGTCATCACTGTATCTTTTTTAATCCTGGGGACTGAACACAGGGCCTTTGCACTGACCTATACCCTTAGTTACTTTTCTTATATTTTTATTTTTGAGACAGGGTCTCACTAAATTGTTAAGTTGTCCAGGCTGGATTGAAACTTTATTTCTTTATTTTTTATTTTTATTTTTTTTTTGAGACAGTAGTCCAGGCTGGCCTTGAACTCACTATGAAGCCCAGGGTGGCCTCAAACTCAAGGAAATCCTCCTGCCTCAGCCTCCTGAGTTCTGGGATCACAGGTGTGCACCACCATTCTTGGCTGACATTTATTTTTTAATAAGACATAACAGGTGTGGTGGTGCATGCCTGTGATCCCAAAATGTGGGAGGCTGAAGCAGGAAGATCTCTAGTGTTAATACAACCTTGGGCAATTTACCAATTTAATAAGACCCTGTCTCAAGATAAAATTTTATTTATTTTCAATTTTTTTTTGGTGGGGGTGGGTACCGGGAATGGAACTCAGGATCTTACATTTGCCAGCTAGGCACTGTGCCACTGAGCTAAATCCCCAGTCCCTAAGATAAAAATTTTATCTTATTTTTTTTTTAAGATAACATTTTAAAAAGGGCTGGCTGTGTAGTTCAGTACAAAGGCCCTGGGTTCCATTCCCAGTACAGGGCTGGGAAAAGCATGCTATACGTATTAGTATACAATGTGCTTTTTATTTTTTTTTTGAGACAGTAGTCCAGGCTGGCCTTGAACTCACTATGAAGCCCAGGGTGGCCTCAAACTATAGTATGTGCTTTTCTCACATAATAACACCTGTATCATCTTTGTGCACAGTGCACGTCGACTGAGCTCACTTTTAAAGCACAGGGTGTGGGGTAACGCCTGTCTCATTCTTTTGAGTGATGGGACAGCTTTTTGTTTTACAGATTCGCTGTAAGGTCTCTGACGTGGCTTCCTTGATAGACATGCAAGCTGTTTCCTGACTGAGGTACTTTAAACAATGTTGCTGTTGTTTAATTCTTTCAACCTTATGCAACTAGCCAAAACATGTTACAACCTCTGCCTTGCATCTCCTGCCTATAAATTAGTCAAAAAAAGGAGGAGGAGGGTGTAGGATATGAGGGTGCACACCTGTAATCTCAGCTACTTGGAAGGTGAAGCAAGAGGATCCCAACGTCAAGCCCAGTCTGGGCAATTTAAGGACACCCTGTCTCAAAGTAAGAAAATAACAGCAGTGCCCGGAGTGTGCAGCTATGTGTTGGTGACTGGGGGAGATACATCTTTCTAGATGCAATTTTTTTTTTTTTTTTTTTTTTTT
>NW_004955482.1:5417563-5419531 GCF_000276665.1 Chinchilla lanigera | reverse complement strand
GGGGGGTGCAGTGCCTCCTGCCCACAAATCCCTCTTCATCAGGTGTCACCGCTTGCTGAAGTCAGTTTTCCTTAGGTCTCAGTTGTCACTGGTGGTGCGCACTGTATTTCTGTGTCCTCTTGATGTTAACTGCACCCCAACCTTGTGTTGGGGGAGATCATACTTCCCCATCGAGACCACTGGCAGTGCCACCATGACCAGCGGGAGCTGCTATCTTGTTTCTTCCCCCAGATGTGCTGTGTGACCGAGCCATAGTCCTGTGGCATCTGTGACTGCTGTACCACAAAAAGGGCTGTGACCGTCTCATCCCACGCTTGTGTACCATGTTCGTCTGAGCTTGTAAGTTGCATTCTCCAACATTCACTTCCAGAGAGTAATGATCAGGTTTTCTACCTTCTTTACTCTCTTGTCTAATTTTTTTGTTTTGTTTTTTGAGAAGGATCTCACCATGTGTGGCTGGCCTCAAACTTGCAGCGATCCTCCTGCCTCAGCCTCCCGAGTGCTGGGATTACAGGCGTGAGCCACCACGCCCGGCTTCTTCTAATTTTTGTCCTTACTTTACAGTTGCGAAGTCTGCGCCAGTGAGAAAGTAGCACTCACTGCAGGCTTTTCCAACACAAAATCTTCATGTAGGACATTGGTTACCCAGGGGCACCAGGACCTATTGTGGTGCAGCTTGCCCAGAACTTAGTGGCCGCAAACAGTAGTATTTCAGGGTTTTGGCAGGTCCAGAATTTGGGAGCGACTTGGCTGAGCAGCTCTGATATAGCATGTCTCTGGGTATTGCAGTCAAGATACAGGCTGGTGTTGGGTGTATATCTGTACATCCAGCACTTGGGAGGCTGAGGCAAGAGGATCGCCAAGAGTTCAAGGCCAGCCTGGACTACAGAGTGAGACTCTGTCTCAAAATCGAGACGATAACATCAACAACATGTAGGCTGGAGTTTTCTGAAGTGGGATTGGCGTTGGCGAACCCCCTTCCAAGCGTGTGTACTGGCACAGCCCTTGGGGAGAGAAGCCTGTTTCTTGCCACGGGGGATTCTCACCGAGCTGCTGGGAGCCCTCACGACATGCCGGACGGACAGCCGGCTCCCCCAGCAGAAGGGACTCAAGAGAACAGGTCTGCTTGGGCACTCGCACCGCACACCTGTCTGCTAGAAGTGAGTTGCAAGCTCGGCTGCCTCCTCTTCGAGGGGGGGAGAACTGGGCTCCCCACCTTCGGACGAAGAGCGAAGGCCACACGAGCTATAGGTACTTCTCACAGCCGTCACCGTAGGTGATGAGAGCTGAAGAGCCGGGCGGGCTGCGAGGATTTCCGGGAGACTCAGGGTAGCAGAGATGCACGAACTCAGGGCGGGGGTGCGGGTGGGGACGAAGGAAGGAAGTGGGGTCCCCGGAGCCCAAGGGCCAGGAGACGCAGGGGAAGGCGGGAACTGGAGCCTGCAGGATGCAGTGACTAGGAAGGTGCTTTCCACGGGAGAGGAGACAAACGCTGGTATTCTCCTAAATTACAGCCGCCAGCGCCTGCAATTGGCTAGGTCTTCCCGGAGGCAGGACGCAAGGGAATCTGGGAAATGTAGTTCCTGCGACGCAGGACAGGTTTGGAGGACTGAGAGCAAATGGAGAAAGGAGGACGAGTTTAGGCTCCACCCCTGGAGCGGGTGGGATTGGGTGATGATATTACGGCTCAATGAGCTTGGTGCGGCGGCAGGCGTCTGCGATCCTAGCGCTCTGGAGGCGGAGCAAGGGGGACTGAGGTGCAAGTCGGAGCCCAGCCTGGGCTGTGCACCAATTTACTGAGTCCGTGTCTCAACAAACAAACAAAAACCAAGGGCTTGAATTTGGCCTATTCTAATATCTTAAAATTGCTCTCAACAGGTTGAAAGAAGGGTAGGGGAAGCGGGGGGAAACAAGTTAAAAATAAAGTCTTTTGGGCTGGGAACGTGGCTCAGTAGTAGAGTTCTTGCT
>NW_004955482.1:5414963-5416763 GCF_000276665.1 Chinchilla lanigera | reverse complement strand
GTGCGCCACCACGCCCAGCAAACAAATTTTACTTTTTTTTTTTTTGTACCGGGAATCGAACTCCCGATCTCAGGCTTGCCAGACAGGCACTGTGCAGCTGAGCTATATCCCCAGCTAAGCCACAGTATTAAATGCCTTGTGTTGTACTGAGACGCTAAGTGTCTGCATTTTAAATCCCTGATAGGTGGAATTAGACTATTTTTTACCAGTTCAAAATTGAAGATTAACACTGAAATTTCTAGATGGAAACAAAACTGTCCTTGGCACTTTTCTCAGGACTGAGCTGCCAGACAAAGCCAGACCTCCGCCAGGCAGCGGGTGGGGGAACGCGGGCTCACCGCTGCAACTCGGTCCAGTAAGACACCGTCGCCCCTGGCAGCCTTCGCCCGAAGCGGCTCCTGTTGCCTGACGCCTAAAGAGGAGGCTGGCTATTGCGCCGCTACTGCCCCCTGTTGCCTATTGGTCTTTGAAAGGAATAATCCCGCGAATTTATCAGGCAGGTGGTGTCATCATCCCTTTTCACAGATAAGAAAAATCCCATCTCCTCACGTCACACAATTATGTGCGAAAGTGGAGAAAGGGTCCAGGGTCCTCGACACCAGGTCGGGTCAGTGAACTCACCTAGCGTGCAAGGAGCCCTCTTTTTGCGGCCGGAAGTAGGGGCTGAGAGGACGGTTGCACAGGCACCACGGCGGTGCCTCAGCAGTGCTAAGTCAGTCATTTGGTCAGAACAGGTCTGGGTCGCAAGCGTGAAGAAAGAGGTGAGCATCGGGGAGAAGGGTATGTAGGGGCATTTCGGGACACGAGAGATGGTGTCCGAACGGGTTGTGAGGGACGAATGAGCAGGAGAACGCCAGGAGGTCCAGCGTCAGAAAAGACAATCGCAGCAGCTGGTGCGAGCCGGGGGCGTGCGGGAGTGCAGCAAGACCTCAGAGAGCTGGCTCTATTTGGAGGGACTTTGAACAAGGCAAACTCTTTTGGCAGATAAGAGGTTACATACCTAAAGTAAAATACGGTGCATTTCTCTTAGGGACACATCTTCTTGATTTTTAAAAAACCCACGTAAAACCGCAGGTATCCACACCTAGGCGAAGATCTCGAGCATTTCCAGCACCCCGCGTCTACATCCACCCCTCCCCAGCCCAGACAAGCAGGGAGACGGGAGGGGCAGCAGAGCCCCTCAAAGCTCTTGGCTTCAGCCCCTACTTTCCATTCTCTCCATTCCATCACTGGCTCCAAAATCGTTCACGATGTTTCAGAGCAATCGTAAAACGGCGTTTACCGGGCCGGGGAAACTTCTTGATTACTGCTTTCCTGAGAAGGCTACGTGAACATTGGCTTGGGTGTCAGAAGGCCGGGGAAGAACGGTTTGGCACTTCAGGGCCTCCGTCCGGGCCTGAGCCGCGCGCAGCGAGCATGACCCTCGCCGGCCGCCGTGCATCCGTTACGTGGCAGCCGCCGGCGCTCGCCAATCCGCGGGGCCCGCATCAGCCCCCTCGGGTGGCGCAGCCGGAAGGGGCGGAGCTGAGGTGGCGGCGGCTGAGGAGGTAGCGGTGGCGGCGACTCTGGAGGCCGCAGTCCGGGTCCTGGCTTCGGCCCCAGCCCCACCATGGTGACGATTGCTGAACTGCTGGTGCTTCTGGCCGCTCTCCTGGCCACGGCCTCGGGCTACTTCGTTAGCATCGACGCGCATGCCGAGGAGTGTTTCTTCGAGCGGGTCACCTCGGGCACCAAGATGGGCCTCATCTTCGAGGTGGCCGAGGGCGGCTTCCTGGACATCGACGTGGAGGTGCGGGCGCG
>NW_004955482.1:5342820-5414818 GCF_000276665.1 Chinchilla lanigera | reverse complement strand
GCCGCCGGGACCCCGCCGCCGGGCCGCCCCTGCTCGCCACGACCCTGCAGCTGGGTGGCGGGGTCCGGGGGCGCCCCTGTGGCCCGGCTTTGTCGCCCAGGCGCCGCGTGTCATTCCCCGCCCCGAAGGCGCCGAGACTCGAGCGCGATTGGTGGGGCAGGTCCCGGTCCGATCGGCCGCCGCTGTCCTTGTTACGGAATCGTGCCGGGACGGGGCGCGCAAACTTCTCAAAAAGTAGATCGGAAGCTAAGCAGAAGTCACATTTTTTTTTAACTTTCGTGGATGCGATCCTAACGTTTTGTATCAGGCTTGAGCTACTTTGTTTCTCCCGATCGTGCGTTTTAGGAGTAATGGTTGATGCGAAGTGTAATTAAGATTTTAACTCGTCTTTTAGCTTGACTAATTGGGTGTGTAGATTCTTCATTTGTCAGTCAAGGGCAATAGCTGGTCGCAAATTACACAATGTAAGAAGCTCTTTGAATTAGCTACGACCTTAGAGATCAGCTTTCCAGCCAAGTCTGACAGGTGACAGGGGCTTAAAGGAACAGACGTGCCCGTGGTATAACAGCTGGTTTGAAGCAGTCAGCGATGAAAATGTGAAATTCTCCTAACTTCCGGTCTAGTCCTTTCCCTTAAGCCTTAACAGGGGTATTTGATAAAGCAATTCCTCGGTGTGTAACAGTAATCAAAAACATCTTGAAATGTAGCTTTACAAAAGTACTCCTTTTAAAGAGTTGTTTGTTGCCAGGCGTGGTGGTGCACACCTGTAATCCCAGCGCTGGGGAAGCTGAGGCAGGAGTTACAAAGTTGTGAGTTACAAAGTGCGCTCAAGGCCAGCCTGAACTGCATAGCAAGACCCTGTCTCAATAAGAAAAGAAAAAAAGGAAAGAAAAGAGTTGTTGTTTTTTTTTTTTTTTTAAATAGCACCCACATGTTCAAATGTTTGTTGATGGTATCGGCCAGTTGGAGACTGTAAAAGTTTGTTTCTGAGGGATTTGAGTTTCAGCTGGACACAGGACATAAGTGCAGCCAGAGCTGAAAGGTGCTTTAGAGAGCCCTGTGGTTTGCCCTTGTTTTATGAAGTGGGAAGATTGGTGCCAGTGCAGTTGCTGTCACTTAACCGAAGTGGAGCTAAGTGAAAGGCCCCTACTGGTTTCCTACCCCCAGTAGACGTTACTCACAGGCTTTATGATTTCACATCTGTGGTGAGGCTTTATGTATTTCTCTTCTGCCGCCAGATCACGGGACCTGATAATAAAGGGATTTACAAAGGAGACCGCGAGTCCAGTGGGAAGTACACATTTGCTGCTCACATGGACGGGACATACAAGTTTTGTTTCAGTAATAGGATGTCTACCATGACTCCGAAGATAGTGATGTTCACCATCGACATCGGGGAGGCGCCGAAAGGACAAGACATGGAAACAGAAGGTGAGATGAACATTTGGAAGGTTCTAGTCCATTCCAAGAGCTGAGTTTAATTCTGTACACTTTAAAAAAAATTCTTATTCTCGGTCCATTCATTGTTCTTGACCCAAAAGCTTGTTGTGAAATATACTGTAACTTTTACTTATTTATGTCTCTTAATTGACAAAGTTTCTGGAAGTTAATTTGTTGTTGCTGTTCTTTCTGTTTTGCCCTCTGGCAGCTTTTCTTTTCTTTTTTTTTTTTTCCATCTTTTTGAGACAGGGTCTCGCTCTGCAGTTCAGGCTGGCCTTCAGCTCACTTTGTAGCCCAGGCTGGTTTGGAACTCACAACGATCCTCCTGCCTCAGCCTCCCGAGTGCTGGGATTACAGGCGTGCGCCCCTACGCCCGGCACTCTGTCAGCTTTTCTTAGCACTTTGTGCTCCTGTGAGCATCTAAGTTACATGTGTCTTAGGTTGTTCTGTTAATTTGCTAATCCTGGCATATATTCCTTTATTTGCTCATTCTTAGATATAACTAATATATATATATGTATATGTATATATATGCATATTTTTCAGTATTTTTGTTTATATCTCACACTTTTCTTTAGGTGGTGGAGATACCTGGGATGGTATGTGGAATGATTTTTGATAGCTTTTTTTGCATTTTTGTTTGCTAATGTCTAATTTCTGCTTTCCTGTTCTTTAACTCAGTTTGTTGGCATGAGAGTGTTTTCTCTTTTAAAAAAGCCCTACAACTAATTTAATTATGTTTTGGTGGTTTATTTGGTTGATAAGAGCGATGGGTTAGGTTTTTAGAATTTTTGAGACAGGGTTTCTTTATGTAGTCCAGGCTGCCTTTGAACTTGCCACATAGTCCAGGGTGATGTCAGCCTTCGAAGTGCAGGGACTACAGGTGTATACTACATGCGAGAGACGTAATTAAACAAGGCAACTGCAAATGGTGCTTTTGATTTTGTAGAAGGTGTTTTATAGATTTGGTTATTATTATTAAAAGTTTCTGATTTGAAGTGTGGTTAGCTGTGAAATGTAGTTAAAAGGCCATGTGTAGCTAATAATGAAAAAAGGTCTTTTGGCCATGGGTTCAGATAGATTGGTTGTTCAGCTGAGCAGTAGTAAATGCTAATTGGTTCTTCTCCATAAATTGCTTACTAAAAATCAGCACCCTCCCCTGCTTTTACTAGGGGTTTTGGAAGCTAGCAGTTGTTTAAAATTCCATAGTATGGGGCTGGGGATTTAGCTCAGCGGCACAGCGCCTGCCTGGCAAGTGCAAGGTCGTGAGTTCGATTCCCAGTACTGGAGAAAAACAAACAAACAAAAATTCCATAGTATTAGCATGATAACATGTGCCAGATATTTCACAATTAATAGCATACTAACATGAAGAATGTGACAGATTTGTGGAGTTGTGAAATCTGTGCAATCGAGAGTTACGCTACTTAGTAATTTTTTTTTTTTTTTTTTTTTTTTTGAGATAGTGTCTTGCTCTGTTATTTAGACTGACCTTGAACTTACTATGTAGCCCAGGCTGGCTTTGAACTTGCAGTGATTCTCCTGCCTTGGCTTCCTGAGTGCTGGTATAGTAGGCCTGTGCCCAGCTACTTAGTAATTCTTGTGCATTATTTTTTAGGGCCACTGTTTTGTGGCCCTAAAGTTGGGTTTGGCTAATTTTTTTTGTATCCAGAATTGAGGGACCTTGTGCTTGTCAGGCAGGCACAGTGCCACTAAGCTAGATCCCTGGCCCCACCTGGCTAATTCTCAAGGTAAATTAGGGTTTTTTTTTTTTGGTGGGGGTAGGGTACTTGGAGTCAAACTCAGGACCTCACAGTTGCCAGGCAGGTCCTGCACCACTGTGCTAAATCCCCAACCCAAATTAGGGGTTTTGAAGGGCTTTGTGTTTGTTCATTTTTTGAAAATTGGTCTCATTTAAATGGTCAGAAAACCATTGTGCATGGTGGAATTGAACTTAAGTAATTCTTTAATACAGTTTCTAAAATTTTTGCTTTGCTTGTTAATGTCAGTGAACAGCAGCTGTCAACTTGAGCCTTCCTCTGAAGCAGGGCTTCCCAGTGGGCGATGATCTTTGCTCCTGGGGGAGACACTGTTAAGGGCCAGACTAAAGGGGGTGGGTGCTGCTGGCCTCCCAAGGCTGTTGGTGCTGCTGCACATCCTCCAGTGCGTTGGGCAGCTCCCCACAGCAAACACGGGCCAGTTGGTCCTCATGTCAGCAGTGCCACTCCTGAGACACTCTGCTGTGAAGGTTTTGTACGGTGCATGGGACTTCCAGTGCGAAGCCCGCGAGGGTGCTTTGCGATTCCAGTTCCACGCCCTTGCGAGGGGCTGTGGCTTTGCTCTCCTTTAGGATCACCTGTGGTGAGCGGGGGGTCCCGGGTGAGGCCGGGGCTTGGGCAGGGCTGAGGAGCTTCCCGCCTCCCCCTGTGGATTCTTCCTTGTCAGGATGCAGCTAACTGGAAGCACAGTCTCCAGGACCAGTCTTGTATTCAGTTTTGGTAAAGGGGACTACATGGCTACAAACTTGTAGGTTGAGCTTGTCTGTTCCCCACTGAGGCGAAAATACTACTTTGTCACAGAAACATGTTTGAGTTGGCACAGGTTTTCTGAAGAGTTTACTTGTTTTTCTCTGCTTAGTTTCATAGAGTTTAAAAGTCTTATTTTCAAGTTACTCCTAAATTAGAATTATGTGATTGTTTTTTTTTTTTTTTTGGTAATGGTATTGGGGATTGAACACAGGGCCTTTGCAATGACCTATGTCCCCATTCCTTTTTTACTTTATTATTATTTTTTTTAGTCTTGTTTTGAGACAGGGTCTTGCTATGCAGTTCAGGCTGGCCTTGAGCTCACTTTGTAGCCCAGGCTGGTCTCGAACGCATAACAATCCTCCTGCCTCACCCTCCCGAGTGCTGGGATTATAGGCATGTGCCGCTATGCCCAGCTTTACTTTATTTTTGAGGGCGGGTCTTGCTAAAGTATCCAGGTTGAGCTCACATTTATAATCCTCCTGCTTCAGCCTCCAAGAGTGCTGGGATTGTAGGCATACGTCATCATACCTGGTTTATGTGATTTTTAAAAATAGATTTCAGTTTTAGTTTTGTTTTTGAGTCAGGGAATCACTGTAGTTCAGGCTGGCCTTAAACTCATTAGTAACCCTGGCTGGCCTCGAACTCGCACAATCCTCCTGCCTCAGCCTCTCAAGTGCTGGGATTACAGGTGTGCACCACCACACCCAGCTTTCATTTAAATTTTGTTATTCATACGATTTAGGGTTTCAGAAATATATACTTATTTGTGTGCTGTGTTTTTCCTCTGTCATCTCTGTAGTTAGCAGTCAGAATCATGAACTTGATGAGACAGCATCAGTTCATGAGCAGACATCTCTCCGGGTTTTCCTGCAGTCAGTACTGAAAAGTGTGCTTCCTATTCAGGGGGTGTTTCTCTGCGGAGAATGGGCTTCATTTATTTGTTTGTTTGTTTTTTTTGAAGACAGGGTCTCGCTATGTAGTTTACGCTTGGTCTGAGAATGCACTTTAAAGAGATGTTCTGAGAGTTAAATTGTCTTTAATGATTCATAATGGTGGTCCAGGATTGTCGCCTGCTCCATTTCTAAAAGTAGCGTCTTCCGACCTTCTCTGGGGAGTACACGGCTGTGTCGTACGTCTTTCTCTTACGATGCCCGGGCGTCCGCTGATGTGCTCTTGTCCCCCACAGCTCACCAGAACAAGCTGGAAGAGATGATCAATGAGCTGGCAGTGGCAATGACAGCTGTGAAGCACGAGCAGGAGTACATGGAAGTCCGGGAGCGGATACACAGAGCCAGTGAGTTCACAGTGCGGCCGCAGCGGCGCCGGTCCTGGGGGTGGTCTTGCAGCTCGCACAAGTCCTCATTCACAAATTATGCAGACAGAGTCGTTCTTCGGCTTTTTTGGGGTGGGGTGGGGTACTAGGGTCAAACCCATGGGTACTCTACCAGTGAGCTACAGCCACAGAGCCCTTTTTAAAATTTTGAGAAAGGGTCTTGCTGAGTTTTATAGGTTGGCCTTGAATCTTGGATCCTCCTGCCTCAGCCTGTCAAGTAGTTGGGATTACAAGCAAGTGCTACCACACTTGGCACATGTGACTTTTTTAAATAAAAGCACCTACACAAAGATTTTTTGTGTATACACATTGGTGTTTGTTTGAGACAGGTTCTTGCTATGTCATTCTGGCTGGCCTTGAACTCACTATGTAGCCCAGGCTGGCCTTAATCAAACTTGGAGTGATCCTCTTGCCTCAGCCTCCTGAGGGCTGGGATTATAGGTGTTTGCCACCAAACCTGGCTTAGTATACACATTTGTAGAATTTTGTACTAAGGTAGTTTATTATTGGAACAGTCATTCTGTACCAAAAATACTACTAAGATTCAGCATAAGCTTTTAAGAGTTTAAAAGGATTTATTTATTTATTTTTTAGAAGTTTGAAATTTTTTAAAAATTAAAAAAAAATATCATGATTAGCTGAGGATTAAGCTAATAGTTTTCTTAAAGGATGGGGGATGGCACTGGGCATATAGCTCAGCGACACAGCGCCTGCCTGGCAAGCACAAGGTCGTGAGTTCGACTCCTGTTACCCCCCCAAGAAAAAAGAAAAAGGATAGGGGGGAAAACATTGCAAGTCTTTTTTTCTTTTCTTTTTTGGCAAGCACTTGTGCTGCTGAGCTCTATCCCTGGCCCTGAGTTACCATATTGCTATGCAGACCAAATACTGTATTTTCAACCCAACTTGTACCTGTTGTTCAGCAGCTTTCACCCTCCTGGTAGCTCCTGTGTGTAGATCTCGCCAGGAACCCGAGCCCTGGTCCTAGAGTGCAGAGTGATTCGGTCGTCCGTCTCTGTTCCAAGTGGAGGCGCTACAGAGATGAGCACAGCTCCAACACCTGCCTGCCGTGTGGGGGTCTCCTCTTCCCACCCCAGAGTAGCTTCCCTCACCTGTGCAGGTGATACGGATGCGGGAGGCTGCAGAGCACAGACTGTCCTGCCTCTTGCACAGTTTTCCCCTCGCCACCTCCTCTTCTCACCTCTGAGATGGTCACCTCTTCCCCTTGCCTGCTAGGAACACTTTTGTTGCTAACTTGCTCCCAGGGGGAAGCCATCCCATTCTGGGGTGAGAAGCTGGCGGGTAAGGACATTCACTGCTTTGTAGTTTTGACAGGTGAGACACGGGACTGTAAATGTAGACAAAGGTCCCGGGAACACAAGGCCCAGAGAAATCACTCGTCTTCTAGTCTGTAGGGGTGTCCAGCTTTGTTTTCTTGCCCTCAGTGAAGATACTTTTTATTTTTTATTTTTTTTGTAGGATTGAATTTTCAGATACTCACTTTAGTTTTGGAGGTGCACTGGTTCTCACAGGGGTGATGTTCGTGTATCTCCCACACTGTGCACCATGACGACGGTGAGGAGACCTTGTGTTCCAGAAGTGCTGTGGTGCGCTTGGGGGCCTCCAGGCCACGCTCCTTCGTGCGCAGCAGGAGGGCAGCATTTTACACATACTTTCTTAGTGGCTGCGTTCCTTTGTTACGCTTCTGTTTGTTCTCTGTAGATGCATTTTTCTATGGAGAAAGAAGAGGTTAATATTTTTCACCTTCACAAATAAGAGACCATGTGGCAAATTCTCAGGCAAAATATGATAACAAAATTAGAGAGAAAGCTGGGCGTGGTGGTGCATGCTTGTAATCCCAGCACTCTGGAGGCTGAGGCAGGAGGATCACCGTGAGTTTGAGGCCAGCCTGGGCTACAAAGTGAATTCAAGGCCAGCCTGAACTGCATATCAAGACTCTGTCTCAAAAAGACCAAAAAAAAAAAAAAGGAGGGAAAAAGAGTGAACACATATTCAGATTGAAAATTTGAGAAATATGGAAAAGTATAAAGAAAGATATAAAAACTGTTCATCCTGTAATACCAACATCAGAGAGGCTGAAGGATGAGGATTGCAAGTTCAAGTCCTGCCTGGGCAACTTAGCAAGACTGTGTCAAAGTAAAAGGGTTGGGAGGATGTCGTCAGTGGTAGAGCGCTCCCCTAGTCTACACTGAAGATAATCACTGTTAACTGATTTTCTTGTTTTTTTGAACTGGAGAGTGAACCCAGGGCCTTCACACTGAGCTTAATCCACACGTATTTTTTATGTATGTTTTTATTTTGAGAGTGGGTCTTGCTAATAGGCTAGAACTTGGCATTCTTCTGTCTCAGCTTCCCATGGTGCTAGGATTACAGGTATACACCATCATACTGGGCTGTTATATTTAAGTTTTAAATTTTTAAATTTATTTTGAGGGAGGGATGATCCTGGGGATTGGATTTAGGGTCTTCACACTGAACTGTATCCCCAACTCCACCCATTCATTCATTCATTTTTGGTGATACTAGTGATTAAACCATTGGCCTTGACACTGTGCTATGTTTCCATCTCTCTCTCTCTTTTTTTTTTTTTTTTTTTAAATTTTGAGACAGGGTCTCACTAAGTTACCCTTGCAGCAGTTAAACTTGAGATTCTCCTGCCTCAGTCTCCCAGAAGTGCTGGGATTACGGATGTGTGCCACTGTGTCCAGCTAGCTTGCTTTTTCCCTAAAAACAGGAATTTTGACATAAGTGAGTAAAACTATATACACAGGGCTGGAGATACAGCTCAGTGGTGCAGTGCCTGCCTGGGAAGCTCAAGGTCCTTAGTTCGATTCCCAATACCTGCAGAAAAACAACAGCAACGTCCCCCCACAAAATTATACATATAATTTTATATCCTGTTTCTTTGTAGAAACTCATTTTGCCAGGTGTGGTGGTGTATGATGCCTGTAGCCCCAGCACTCAGGAGGCTGAGGCGGGAGAATCTCCAAGATCTCGAGGCCAGCCTAGGCTACATAGTGAGTTCAAGGATAACTTGAACTGTATAGTGAGACCCTGTCTCTCTCTCTCTCTCTCTCTCTTTTTTTTTCTGGTACTGGGAAGCGAACTTAGGACCTTGCACTTGCCAGGCAGGCACTTATGCCACTGAGCTATATCCCCAGCCCTGACCCTGTCTCAAAAAACGAAATGAAACAAAACACAAAAGAAACTCATTTTTCCATACCTCTAAAACACCTTTAATAGTTGTTTAATGTTTTGAAGTATTTATTCAACCATTCCTCTTTCAGACAATCCTTACATGATAGTCATTCATAGTTATGCTAAAATGTAGCAGAAGTGAGCTTCTCATATTATGGAATTAGTACATTTCAGTAATTTTGAATTTATCTTTGATGGGTCGTATGGTCTAGTTAATGTTCTGGGCATTTGTTCTTATTTTGGAAAAAAACTTACATGAGTTTTGAGCAACAAAATTATCCTTTTGGAAAAATGCTACGTGCTTTTTACTTCTGAGTGATTACAGATCTGTTCAGTCTTTTTTTTTTTTTTGGTCTTTTTTGAGATAGGGTCTTGCTATGCCATTCAGGCTGGCCTTGAGCTCACTTTGTAGCCTAGGCTGGTCTTGAACTCACAACGATCCTCCTGCTTCAGCCTCCCTAGTGCTGGGATTACAGGCGTGCACCACCGTGCCTGGCCTGTTCAGTTGTATAACCAGCATATATCTAACAAAATGGCAGCCACTTATTCAGCTAGTTAATACTGTATCACTAATTGTACCTGTTTTTGACATTCGGCCATTTACGGAGAAGTTGGGAACTACTTAGTGGTTTATAGAAGTAACAGTAGAAAAATCACTGTGCCAGGTGGAAATGTGACAAGGTGAGCAGAGGGAATGTAATGCAGTCCTGTGTTTTCCTTTAAGGGTCAAATCCTTAGCTTGAGAATGCGTTAAGCGGTGAGGATAGTTTGTCTTATTCTTGGCAGTCTTACAACTGCTGTAATCACTCCATCAAACTGAGAAGCTTCTCCCCTCTAGAATAAAAGCCAGGCACATAGTAGGTGCTCAGTAAATATTTTGTTGAATATTTAAGGAAAAATGCACTTAGACTGGCATATTTTGACTAGGTAGATAGTGCTTTTTGTTAAACTCTGATCTTGAAATAATCCTTATTTTTTCTTTTTTTTTTTTTTTTCCCTCCGGTACCAGGAACCGAACTCACGACCTTGCGCTTGCCAGGCAGGCGCTTTTGCCGCTGAGCTAAATCCCCAGCCCCATAATCCTTATTTTTTCTTAAGATCAGTTTTCTGATTCAGCTAGAAGTATTATAATGTAGGACATTTATGGTGCGAGAGAAAGAGGGTTGGACTGGAGATTGACCTGGAAAGTGTGACCTTGGCAGTCACATTTGTGCCCTGGTCCCTGGACTTCCGCACAGTAGGCTGGGCTGTACTCAGAGATTATGGTCCTTTTCAGAGCTAAACATCTCTGCTTCCGAGTGTGCTGAGTTATCTGAGGACAGAGGGCCTGTGCGTGGTGTGCAAAGCAGTACTGTGTAAAGCCTAGGGAGTAATTTATAGTGCTTATTTCTTCTGGGGGATTGTTGTTAATTTTTTTTTTTTTTTTTGTCTTCAACAGTCAACGACAACACAAACAGCAGAGTGGTCCTTTGGTCCTTCTTTGAAGCTCTTGTTCTAGTTGCCATGACATTGGGACAGATCTACTACCTGAAGAGATTTTTTGAAGTCCGGAGGGTTGTTTAGAAGGCCTTTCTTCATGATCCCAAACTCATAATTCACCTGTTTACCAAACAGCTTGGTTACGATAGTGTCATTAGTTTCTATATTTTTATTTTTGGAACTGTACATTCACAGCTTATGTTTCTTTGTGATTAATAGATACTGGGAGGAAAACATTTTTTAGGAAAGTTATAGTGAAAATTTGACATTTGATTGGCATAAAATTTATTTGAATGCCGCCTTCATTAAACAGGTCCTTCCAGAATTCCAATACTGTAAACAGAGTACAGGCATATAGTTTTTTATTATACCTTTTCTGTTTGTTTTCATTTAAAAATACAGTTTGTTCAGGAAATTGGCACAAAGCCTGATAGACCTTTACTAAAATGACTGCAGTCTCTGGACGTCCTCCTCCTGTGGCTAGAGTTATTAAAGATTAAAGATTCTTTTTGCCCAGCTGTTACATGACATAACAATTTCTTTCTCTTTTTTTTGGTACTGGGAATCGAACTCAGGTCCTTGTGCTCGCTAGGCAAGCGCTGTGCCTCTGAGCTACATCCCAGGCCAAAACAAGGATTTCAGTCTTGACATTTTTTGCCCAGTGTAACGGCAGAGCGCTCTGACTTAGGAGTGCAGGCTGGTCCTTTTACACTTTCCCTTAGTATGCTTCAGTCTGAGACTTGCCCCAGCACACATTTCCCCCTAAATTTCCCCATTCAACCTTAGGACTGACCACCACGCATAAATTGGTGATGTGAGCGGCTAAGCTAACCGTTGTGTGGTTTCTGCCTAGCCTCCTCAGAAGCCCTGTTCAGCCCGTTCCCTGGTGTCTCAGCAAACGCCAGCTGCTCTGTGCACTGGCACATCCCGTGTCTCCACTCTTGGCATGTAGGACATACGCAATCGCATCGCTGGAAAAATCTGGGTTTCTGATGCCAAAGTGTTACAGCCTCGGGTTTCTTTGCGGTGATAAAGAGCCACTATTTTATTTTTCATCTGTGGCCTCTTCGGGTCACTTCAGGGCACTGAACACCAGTGTCAGCACTCTGGGTCTTGTTTTTGTTTCTCCTGGGTCTTTCTTTTTTTGGCACATGTGAATTTTGTTTTATATAAAATGAAAAGGCTTTCTCTTGCTCTCTGATGATGGGTTTAAGATTAAAGGAGCTTCTGGGTTTGGTGTGGGAGTGATCCAAGATTATGTTGTAACTGAGGTATATTGGTTACTTGTACATTTTTTTTTGGATCTTTGCAAGGGGGAAACTATAAGTAACAATTTTATATAGTTAATTTAAATTTGTTACAGGTTTTCATGTTCAGGACAATTTTTCAACCTTGGGTGAAAATACTTGCAACAGTTTACTGATAAGGTGACTGTTTCATCTTGGGACAACTGTTGCATGCCAATTTTTCTTTGTGTGTGGAAACACTTCAAAATTGAATTAAAGGCTGGGCGTGGTGGTGCACACCTGTGGTCCCAGCACTCAGGAGGCTGAGGCAGGGGAATGGCTGTGAGTTCAAGGCCAGCGTGGGCTACAGAGTGAGTTCAAGGCCAGCCTGAACTGTATAGCAAGACCCTGACTCGAAAAGATGAAAAAAAATTGAATTAAAAATGTAAATTTAAAATTGATTGTGTATCTAATATGCCCCAGGTTCAGTAAATAAACAATTCTTTTTAAAAACATTCAGTGTTCTGTGTTTTTATTTGGTTGGTTGGTGTGTGTTTTATGTATTAATGATGGTTAGCTCACCTTTTTTTTTTAGTACCAGGAATCGAACTCATGACCTTGCCCTTGCCAGGCAGGTGCTGTGTTGGCTGCTGAGCTGTATCCCTGGCCCTGACTCACATTTGTTAAATCCAACTTTCTGCTGAGATGAGACATTTCCATGTTTTATGTAATTATACCTGCTATAAATGAGGATAGTGAAGAGGAGCCCAATTTTAGTTTCCATTTTTTTTGTAGTTTGAAAAAAAGTATGAATTTGTGTCACAGAACCATCTTGTTTATGGATATGGGAAATAGAGTGGAGAGTAAATGCGTTGCTCAAGGTCCCAGGTGGAGGAAAAGGTGGAGCTGGGACCTCTTCCTGTAGGGCCTGTCCCTCTTCCTTACAGCGGGCTGGGAATCAGAGCGACCCCACTATGAGCACCATGGAAGAGCCTGGCCTGGTGCTAAATGCATTCCATGCTTTGGCTTATTTATGCCTCAACGCTGCCATTACTTTGGGTAGAATCATTTTGGGAATGAGGGACTGGGCTTGCGAAAGGTTTGAAGATTAGAAAACTAGCAAGAGGGGCAGGAGGCCAACAGCACTTGCTTCGGAGCTGTCTGGAAGTGTCCTGCAAGGATCCTTCCGGTGTGCGTGTCTCAGGCTTCTCTTTGCCTTTGAGGTGACAGCAGCCTGCTTGAGTACTATTTCTTCCATTTATTCATCTTTTGAGCCCTGTATGCAACAGTTACAGTGAAAGAAACACTCTACTGTTGAGGGCCTAATTTTAGTGGGGATGAGACCTTCCACATACAGTGCCAACGGGTAGGCGCCATGGTGGGAACATAAAGCAAGGTACGAGGTTTAGTGATTGGAAAGCCACTACCGAGGCGGTGACATTTGAAAAGTGAAGGATGTGCTGGATTTGGTGGTGCAGGCCTGTAACCACAGCACCTAGGAGGCTGAGGCAGGAGGTTCCTTGTGAGGTGCAGGCCTGCCTAAACAACAAAAAAGTGAAGCCAGTGAGGGAGCGAGGCGCGCACGCATCAGGAGGGGTTTGTCCCCGGAGCCCAGCGAACGTGTGACACACGCGTGGCACGCGGCGGGAGCACAGGGCTGGAAGACCTCTCGAGGAGGACTCCGGCCGTAACTTCCCGGAAGGAAGCCACTGTTCACACCGACCGGGCGCTGGTGCTCACGGTCCGCCCTGTCCCGCGTCTTTGCCCACCCGGGGCTTCCGGACGTGGAGTTGTGCTGCCACTTGCCTCCGACTGGTGGAGGAAATGCAAGGGCCGGGCCAGGGCCCCTCCCGCCCAAGTGGCTGGTCAAGTTTCGGAGCGGCGGCCGCAGCCAGGGCGACGAGAACTCGGCCGCCGCTCGGCCGTTTCCGCTGTCCCGCGGCGGCTCTCCTCGCGCCGGGGGCGGAAACAGTTTCCTCGCGCTAGCTCCGGAACCTCGCAGCTCGGGTACGGTTCCCGGCCGGATGCCGAGCTCCCGGAAGCAGAAGTGCTTGCTGGAGTTACTCTGGCGGCGCTCCGGGTGCGACCGGGGTTGCGAGGAGAGCGCCATGGAGCACGTGACTGAGGGCTCCTGGGAGTCGCTCCCGGTGCCTCTGCACCCGCGGGTGCTGGGGACCCTGCGGGAGCTGGGTTTCCCGTACATGACGCCGGTGCAGGTATCCGATCCGGGGCCAGATGGGGAAGCGAGGCCGGGAGCCGGGCGGGCACCAGCTTGATCGGACACAGCCTGTAGGTGACGGACGCGGGACGCTAAGCTTGGGGTTCTTATCCCGGCGGCCGCGGCCGCGGCCACGTCTCCAGCTGCCCGGATCCGGCGGCCGGAGGAGAGCCGCGGCTGTGCGCCCGCGCCGGCCTGGGCTGCGGCGGCGCCGGGTCTTGGTTCGGATCCCGGCTCTGCGCGCTGTCGCTGTGAGACCTCAAAGACTTAACCTCTCCATGCCTCGCTTTCCGTCTCTGTGAAATGGTGAAAACAACGTGGCCTGCCTCATAGGGAGTTAGATAAGGCGCGGTAGGCGTGTCACGCGAGAAGCCAGGCGTCCTGGCTCCGTTCATTCAAGAAGCGTTTACTGAGGAGCTGGTGTGTAGCAAGATCTAGACTCGGGGGATTTTGCAGTCTTGGCACCTGCTCCTGGGCCTTCGTTTCTAGAGCAGGAGCCGCGGTGGAGAAGGAAGGATTGACACCGCCTCCCCCGGGGCTGAGGGAGGACGGACTGGGAGGCTGATGACCCGTGGGAGCGGCAGGCGCAGGCGGGCGCTCCTGGGCTCGGCCCCCGGTGCCGCTGAGCGGAGACCTCAGGGATGGGAAGGGGCTGGCCCCGGGGCTTTGCGGGGCAGGTGGAAAAGCCGGTGTCACGCCCTGGGGCTGGCTGGAGGTGCGCTTGGCGCTGGAGGAGCGCCCTGAGTGATGTGGGGTTGGCAGAAGCCAGGGCTGGGGCCCGCAGGAGTGTGTTTGGCTGAGCGTGGCAGGAAGCCCGCGGGTGTGGTGAGAAGGGAGGGGCTGCGACTGCTGTGCGGAGCGGCCCGGGAAGCGTGAGAGAAGCAAGAGGGCCCGCGTAGTCACAGAGGCCAGGGGGGGGTGGGCCGGACGGCAGACTCAGGAAGCCCCAGCGCCGCAGAGGGCCGGGCGGGGGTTAGAAAGAGGGATCTAGAGGGATGGGGCGGGGCTTGTTCTTAGGTGTGACCTTTACCAGGACGAGGGGAGGCTGCTGGTTTATTTTGGTTTTGTTGAATTTGAGAGTTCTGTTCTAGAATGCTGAGTTTGAGATGGCCCCCGCGGTCCCCAGAGGGAGAGGAAGGGAGTGTAGTGCACACAGCTCCCTGTCTCCGTCCTCACAGCCCGGTGTCTGCAGCTGCCTGGCCACCACCCTCCTCACGTGCCCAGATGAGACGTGCTACAAGTAACTTGACACGCTGGATTTTAAAGGAATGGACAAAGCCATGTACAGTGACACTTGCCTGCAGTCTTAGCACTCAGGAGGCTGAGGCAGGAGGACTGTAAATTCAAGGACAGCTTGGCCTATCGTAGCTAGTTTGAGGCCAGTCTGAGCTACATAGTGAAACCCTGTGTCAAAAATAAAACCAAAGCAAAAAAAAAAAAAAAAAAAAGGCAAAAAGAGAAATATCTCATTAATTGTATAATATTGATTAAGTATTGAAGTGACAATATTTTAGATATATTGGGCTAAATAACATTATTACAATTTATTTCTTTTTTTTTTTATAGCTACTATACCTTTTGTTTTTGTTTTTGTTTTTGTTTCTTGAGGCAGAGTCTCACTATGTCGCCCAGGCTGGGCTTGAACTTGGGGCAGTCCTCCTACCTCAGCCTCCCAAGGGCTGGGATTACAGACTTACACCACTAGGCCTGCTTGTTACTATGAAGTTCAAAAGTACGGATGTGATTCACATTATAGCTCTATTGGATAATAGAACTCAGAGTAGGTTCCTCAGCCTGGGTACTGTTGACATTAGGGGTGGAACACTCTTTGTTGTAGGCCTGTCTTGTGTACTGTAGGGTATTTTTCATTGTCCCTGGAATCTGTCCGGCAGAGGCCAGGCACTTTTTCACCTCGGTTTTGTTTTGCTGAGTTGAGATAGGGTCTTTCTGTGTAGCCCAGGCTGGCCTCAAATTTGTGATGCTCCTGCCTCCGCCTCCTGAGTGCTGGAATGATAGGAATGTGCCACCATGCCCGGCTCACCCTGGGCTTTGATCATCAAAAATATCTCCAAGCCTTTCTTGGGTGGAGAGGAGACAGGAGTCACACGTTGGGGATTTGGCCCATAGAGGGTGTGGAATAGTGCGCTGCGTACTGTGATAGGATAGGTGCAGGCTTTGGGGACCAGGAGCGGAGTCCTCCAGGAGTGACCTCTGGGGCCAGCCCTGAATCTCCTTCAGCTTTAGTTGCTTCAGTCACTGACACCAAAGGGACCGTCTTCTTGTGAGACCCGGAGGCCCTCTGTGTCAACTGAGAGAGTATGTTTGAGTCATTTTTCTGCGACACTAGAGCTGGAGGACACCTTTAAACACAGAGCTGGGTGCCTTGGTTGCTCGGGCGCGGGTGTCAGCATGAATTGGTGGCTTCTAACCCGTGCTGTGCAATCTCTCCCCAGTCTGCAACCATCCCTCTGTTCATGAAGAACAAAGACGTTGCTGCCGAAGCGGTGAGTGCGCGAGTCGCCCGTCCCACGGCCTTCCAGGGGGCTTGGATGGGAGCGGACCGAAACCGTCTCCCCTGTGCAGGTCACAGGTAGCGGCAAAACCCTCGCCTTTGTCATCCCCATCCTGGAAATTCTTCTGAGAAGGGAAGAGAAGTTAAAGAAGAGTCAGGTGAGTCACTAACGTGATTTATTGTCACGTGGTCATCAGAGGGCTCAGCACTGGGGAAGGAGCTGCTCAAAACTGAGAAAGTAAACGACAGTCGGTTCTCGTCACTCGTGGGTTCTGTGTTTTCACATTTGCCTCTGTGGTCCTCTGGGCACCCGGGCCGAGAGCACTCTTTGGTCTCCCCGCTGCACTGTAAGGGGGGACCCTTCTAGCTGTCCGCTTAGTGCCCGCCTTTGTATGTTTCTGGGCCTTTTCTTGCTGATTTTGCTGTTGAAATGGCCCCTTAGTGTTTCTTTGTACCGAAAGTGTTAGACAAGCTTCTTTCAGGTTCGCGTCGTAGAGCTGTTGGTCCTTAGTTCAGTGGTCACGAAGCAGTGGTAAACAGTAACTAAGATGTGTTTAAAGCAAACTTCCATAGAACAAGGCACTGATGCATTGATACTGATGTGCCCAGAGACCTGCGGGAACCTGACCCTGTGCTTCTGCGGAGCAGCGGTTCCGAATGCGCTAATTCAGTGGTCACATGTGTAACGACAAGTGACAGGAATTCAGAGCAGCTGATGAGTGCTGTGACCTGGTGCTCTGTGAAAGCCCAGCAAGTGCCGTGTCCCTGGGTACTAGTCCTCCAGGAGAGGGGGTGCAGGCTTGTGCGGTCTCCCCCGGCCCTGCTGACCACACCCCTTCCCCTGGGTAGGTGGGCGCCATCATCATCACCCCCACTCGGGAGCTGGCCATTCAGATCGATGAGGTCCTGTCGCACTTCACGAAGCCCTTCCCCCAGTTCAGGTGAGTTGGATGCTGGTTCCCGACTGCCCTGGGCCATTGTCCGGCCTGACGGCTCACAGTCCACTTCCTGTTTTAGCCAGATTCTTTGGATCGGAGGCAGGAACCCTGGAGAAGATGTCGAGAGGTTCAAGCGACAAGGGTGAGCTTGCTTCCTCTGGCTCCTTGCTGGCCTGGCTGTGGGCCTAGAACCCCAGCAGAGTCCATGCGAGACGTGGGGCAGCACCGGGACATCTCAGGGCCCCTCCTCCGAGCTCTGCCCACCCCTTTCCGCTGCCTAGTGCACCCTGCCCAGCTCCTCTTTGGCTCGGAACCCAGATCTGACCCCGGCGGGCCTTGCTCCCCCGCCCTGTAGCGTGCTGTGCCCCCTCCTGGCCTCCTTCCTCCTGGCTGAGATTGGACAGATTTGACGGCTACGAAACTTGATATTTTAGAAATCACCATTCTCAAGTTCCAGATCATGTGGCAAATGTTACCTTTCTTCCCCAAGAGGGAACATTGTTGTGGCGACACCAGGCCGCCTGGAGGACATGTTCCGGAGGAAGGCGGAGGGCTTGGACCTGGCCAGCTGTGTGCGGGCCCTGGACGTCCTGGTGCTGGATGAAGCAGACAGACTTCTGGACATGGGATTTGAGGCCAGGTACTGGATTTTGGGCCCTACTGGTGTGGGCCAGTGGTACTGGTGGAAAAAGTAAAGTGGTTCCTTTATTGCTTCAGGACTGATTTCATTCCGCACTGCAATTTCAGATCACCAGGTAGCTCAGGCCTTTAGATTCTGTCATCATTTCCTTCCAATTCTAGCTTTGATCTTTTTTTTTTTTTTGCGGTACCGGGGATCGAACTCACGACCTTGCGCTTTCCAGGCAGGCGCTTACTAGCTTTGATCTTAAAACATGTTTTCCTTCAAGTTTTTGTTGTTTAATGAACAGTTTTTTGGGGGATATCATTTATATACCGTGTAATGGGCTTATATAAAGTCTAAGGTGCAGTGGGTTTTAGTCTTAAAATTTCTTAATTTCACTCTTCTATTTGTGCCTCTCCCTCCACTGCACTTATTTGCTTATAATTGCATTTCCAGCACTGTTAACTATTTTGTTGGCTTCTCTTCCTGTCTTCTCGTTGTGTTTTGAGACAGGGTCTTGCTATGTAGTTCAGGCTGGCAGTGAACTCACTGTGCCATCCAGGATGACCTGGAACTTGGGGCGATCTTCCTGCCTTGGCCTCCCAAGTGCTGGGGTTACAGGTGTGCACCACCACACCTGACACTTGTCTTTTAAAATATCTATTTAGTGCTCTGTTGACGGCTGGTAGGCGAGGGCTTAAGCACATGCTGTCTTTTCTCAGCATCAACAGCATCCTGGAGTTCCTGCCAAAGCAGAGGAGAACGGGCCTTTTCTCGGCCACGCAGACGCAGGAGGTGGAGAACCTGGTGCGTGCCGGGCTCCGCAACCCTGTGCGCATCTCAGTGAAGGAGAAGGGGGTGGCGGCCAGCAGCACCCAGAAGACACCCTCGCGGCTACAGAACTACTACATGGTGGGCACTGGCGCAGCCCGTGTTCTCGGGACCTGGTGGGGTCACTAGGAAGGTAGATCTGTAAAATACAACCCTGTGGCACAGTGTTGAGGGACAGAGCTAGGACATGCGATCTGAATGACAGGTGAGTGATGTCTTAGGACGCATCTCTGAACCTCCAAGCCCAGCAGACTAGACATCTATATCACACCTGTGTGGGTGTGCGATCAGCGCTGTGGCCTTGAAGTGTCAGGTGGTACTTTTTTTTTTTATTGTCTTTTTGAGACAGGGTCTTGCTATGCAATTCAGGCTGGCCTTGAGCTCATTTTGTAGCCCAGGCTGGTCTCAAACTCACAATGATCCTCCTGCCTCAGCTTCCTGAGTGCTGGGATTACAGGCATGTACCACCAAGCCTGGCTTTGGTGGCACTTTTGTCATCAGGGCACAGCCTGACAGACGGTGCAGGAGATGTGGGCAGACGCTCTCCTTCTGACCTGTCCTTGAGCCCATCGGGCCTGTGGCTGTGAATCCTTGCTGTCCTTTCCCCTTGAAACAGAGGGCAGGTTTGGGGGAGTTGACGGCTTAGTCATGAGGTCAGCAATGTCCTCTCCTCCATTGCTGGACTCAGCCAGGGCTCACATGGCTTTGAGACCCCCAACCCTGGAGTGGGCTTTGCTGTAGGCCCTGGGCGTGGCGGTGTGCACAGACAGGCCCATGCAGCGTGGTGAGGCTCCATGCCTGTGGGCTGGCGATGGAGGCGGCTGCTGCATAGAAAGCTTGAAGATCAGAGACTGCCCTTTGGGAGCCTGCCTGGAACATGTGGAAAGCCCATGCGCTTCTCTGGAGCAAGAGGTGTTAAGGATCCTGTTTCTGTCTGTGGGGGGCGGGGGTGGGTGCAGATCCAGGCTCTGTCCCCTGTGGAGTCACTGGCTGTACTAACCGTCACCACCTGTGAGCGGCGCTGTGGTGCCACTTCCTGGGTGGTTTAGGATGGTGCTCAGGACTCGGCAAGTGTCAGTGCTGAGACACTGCAGACTCTGCTGTGGCCTTCGGCTTTTGCATTTGCTGTGTGACTGCATTTAGAGATGGCCAAGTACACGAGGAGCACTCCAAGCGGAGACTTAGTTCTGCTGAAACCCGGGACTGCTCATGTGCCTTCAGCCTCTCCAGTCGGGACGGAGGTGTGAGTGGCAGTGAAGAGACAGTGTGCTCTGTCTCCACAGGTCCCTGGGGAGTGGCCAGCCTGCCTTTCTGGATGGCCGTGCTCACCTCGCGTGGTGACCTTGGGGCTGGCCGCGGCCTCTCCCGGGAGCCTGTGGGTCACGCACCTTCCTCTAGCGCCTGACCCCCTGGGGCAGAGTGTGCTGGGCCTGAACCTGCATTTGTCCCCTGGAGCTGCAGCCAGCAGGGTCGCTGAGGAGTGCTGGGGCTGGGGTTTTTTGGCCTTGTGACTTAATTAACATTCACAGTCAGCAGGCAAGCACACTGATCATCAGTCTGTCCTATTCCGGAGCAGTGGGGTTTCGTCACACTGAAGGCTGACATGGAAAACAGCTATACGGTTTATTGATTATTTATTTAGGTCTTTTTGAGACAGGGTCTCACTATGCAGTTCAGGCTGGCCTTGAGCTCACTCTGTAGTCCAGGCTGGTCTCGAACTCACAACAATCCTCCTGCCTCAGCCTCCCGAGTGCTGGGAGTACAGGTGTGTGCCACCATATTGATTTTTTAAAGTGTTTAAAAATTTCTCTTTTTTTGTTGTAGGTATGTAAGGCAGATGAGAAGTTCAATCAGCTGGTACATTTCCTTCGGAATCACAAGCAGGAAAAACATCTGGTCTTTTTCAGGTAACTCCTCTGGGCTCCAGTTAGTGGGGCTGGGACCTGCCCCCCCCCCCCCCCCAGTGTGCTGGAGGTCGAAGTCCTGGAGTCTCAGTTCCAGGCAGAGAGGCCTCAGGCTGCGTTGGGCTGCAGGTAACTGAAGGCCCAGCTCCTGTGGCTCAGAGGGGAGGGCTTTGGATTCTCCTGGAGAGGTTGGAAGGCAGGCAGGTCTGACACTGCTTCGCTGTCAACATTCATGTTTCTGCAGCAGCCTTGGCTTCTGCCTTCCTAGGAGTGGCCTGGTGGTCTTCGCTGGGGCAGTGTCAGGCAGTGGGGGCACTAGGAGGAGGGTGCTGCTAGCTGTGTCTCTGCCTTTTCGGTAAGAAGGCAGAAAGCTTTTTCAGGAGCAGCTCTGCCACTGCCGACTTTGGCTGAAGGAAGTGTTGGGCCGTCCCCCACGTCTGCCTGTGGGGTTTCCTGTGGTCACAAAGCAAGGAGCGCCATGCACACTCTTGGGCTGGGTCGTTCCCCCTCTCCTCCACATACACCTGTGTTGGTTTTTGGCAGTGTCAAAAGGTTTTATGTGTGTTTCCAGCCATCTCTCTACCAATGAAACACACTAGCTGCGTGGGCCCTGGCCCACGGGAAGCAGTAAAAGCGTGTACTCATACGCGTGCGCACACACAGATGAAACAAAGGTCACAGGACTGCACTCTGCTAGATGGGATGCATTCTGGTGTTTTCCATTCTATTTAACTGTTAAAATGCTGGCTCAGACCACTGAGCTGATTTCCAAGCCCTTCAGACTACTTTTAAGAACTGGGTTGTCAATGAATATTGTCATTATGTACTGCAAACATGTACTTCGAAAAAGAACTAAGGGTTGCGGCCACCACCTTAATGTACACTCACGTACTTGCGGAAAACAGCAAAGAGCAATGTTCTCCTGGCCCAGCACAAAGCATTTAAAGTGAGAGTCGGATTAGGAGCCCCACAGCCTGTGTGGTGGGAAACTCCCATCCTCTCTTGGTGACCTTCACTTCCTTCAGCTGCCAAAGGATGTGGATCCCTCCCGCTGGAGTTTTAGGAGCAGGCTGCTGGGTAATAAACCACTCAGACACTTACAGAAAGCTGAGCGCCCGACCTGGCCAGACAGCTGTGGCAGAAGTTCCCGGGCCATCTCTCCGGGGCAGTCTTTGTGAGATGACCCTGCTCCAGCCCCCTGTGTACCTTGGTAGACTCACCCCATTAGAGGTACCCAGGATAGAGGATGTACTTGGTCAGAGCTCGGTATTTGCTGAGTCCTTGGAATTCCTGCTAATTGAGGAAGGAGTGTTTCTCCATGAGAAAAGGAGGAATAGTTATGAAATCTTTTGGTTTTATGAGATAGGGTCTTACTGTGTGGCCCAGGCTGGCCTCAAATTCATGTTGATCCCACTGCCTCAGCCTCCTGACTGCAGGGATTACAGGTGTTCGCCACTACCCCGGGCGATTGCTTGAACATCTTTAGACAGTGGGCTACATCCTCAGAGTTTTGATGCATGTTTAAAGGCTTTTGCCAAAAGATTGGCCTTTCATTGGCTGAGAAGATTTCTGGCCCGGAGCTGATATGGATGTCTCTGCGGTCATCCCGCCCCTCGTTCTCCCAAGAGGCTCTGCCATTGGTCCTCTCTCCACATATGTGGCTGGCCGCTGCCTTCCCCAGCTGTAGGACTGGGTCCCTATCCCCCTGCAGCACCTGCGCCTGTGTGGAATACTATGGGAAGGCCCTGGAGGCCCTGGTGAAGGGTGTGAGGATCATGTGCATTCATGGGAAGATGAAGCACAAGCGCAACCAGATCTTCATGGACTTCCGTAAGCTGCAAAGGTGAGCTGGCTTCGCTCCAGACACGGCACCTTTCCTGGCACCAGATGCGCCTGTCTCTCCGCTCCTCACCGCCGGGCCTCTTCCACCTAACGCCCCCTTTCCACGTTTTCTCTGTAGAAGTGGAGCCCCCATTCCCGCCCCGGCTCCCTGTGCACTTGGCTGGGGCCACTTCCGTCCCCGCTGGACTGTAGACCCCATGAGGACAGGAGCACGTGGTTCACACGCGCTCCCAGCCCCCAACCTGGGGTGCAGCAGGCGGAAGTTTTGGTCAGTTTGTCCCTCTGGATGAGACCACCTGTAGGTGGTCAGAGTGGGGACCATGCAGCAGGGAACTGGGTGTCCTGGTGACCACAGCTTGGTTTTGTTTGCGAAAGTAGTCATTTTCTATCAGTCACGGTGCGGTCACACACAAGTCCCCTCCAGGGCCCAGTGACATAGCCAGCTGCAGTTCCTCGGCTGAGGAATGACAGTGTCACCTATTCTCTGAGGTAGCTGCTGAGGGTTAGGCCTGCTACCGTTCAGTTGTGTTTTTCCAGCAGAAACACATGAATTAAAAATAATCTTTTGGGGGCTGGGGATTTAGCTCAGCCGCACAGTGCCTGCCTGGCAAGCGCAAGGTCGTGAGTTCGATTCCCAGTACCAGAAAAAAAAACAAAAAAAACTAAAAACAAAAAATAATCTTTTACTGTTTCCTCCACTGCCTGTTTAGATTGAGAACTTATAAACTTGGAGATTCTTGGGACAATACAAAAATGGAATAAATGCCATCAGTCAGAACAGCTTGCAGGAGAAACTGGAGCCTTGTCGAGGCAGGGACCTGGGAGCTGTGGGGGTGGTGTCCGCGTACTCAGAGCTGTTTTGTCCTCTTGCAGTGGGATTTTGGTGTGCACGGACGTGATGGCCCGGGGAATTGACATTCCTGAAGTCAACTGGGTTTTGCAGTACGACCCTCCCAGCAATGCGAGGTAGGCATGGAACACAGGGCCCCATCTCTACGAAAGTAGCAGCCTGGAGTGTTCAAGGCAGTGTTTTCCATGGCAAAAGTAGGGAGTGGGCCAATTCCCTGGGGCGGCTGTGTCAGTAAAAGGGTCACATTGCAGCAGTAAGAGCTACTTTCAGAAAATGAAAGTTGCTGCCGAAATGGACAATAGATGCTTAAGTGAAAAGAAGACCACCAGATGTGGCCATTGCAGTGATTTTCCCCAAAGGAAGCACATATTCCTAAGAGAGGCTTCCCAATGTAGGGGAGCACTTGTGTCCCCACCCCCAGTGATGAGCCGGCCACTTGGGAGGTGACGGGTCGTCTTTATGCTTTCCATTGCTTCTCGTCTGCTCCGAGAGAAAGGTAGTGATTTTGGTCAAGCGGGACTTCAAGTTGGAAGTAAACATCTCTGAGTCCTGTCTGCCCCCAGTGTCCGTTCACTGCCAGCTGTCCCGGTTCTCCTGCTGGGCAGGGGCCGGGGCAGCACTGAGCCAGGGTCTGATGGTCCCATGGGGCGCTGGCTCCCACCCGTGTCCCCACAGTGCCTTCGTGCATCGCTGCGGCCGCACGGCCCGCATTGGCCACAGCGGCAGTGCCCTTGTGTTCCTGCTGCCCATGGAAGAGGCCTACGTCAGCTTCCTCGCCATCAACCAGAAAGTAAGGCCTCCTCGCTCCGCAGAGAACACCCTTCTGCGGCTCTCGGGATGGCTCAGCAGGACGCATGGTGGCAGCTACTGCGGGGTCTGGGCGAGGGTCACAACAAGAAATTGCATTTTCACGTTTTACTTAGAACACTTTCACACTAAGGAAAATGCTGGGGTTGGATATGGGCTCTGTTTTGTCTCGGTTTTCTGGGTGCTGGCCATGTGGGGCATGCGGGGGTGCAGCACGGGGAGCTGGGGAAGGTGGCGAGCGCATGCCGTGTGCAGTGCCCACTGCAGGAGACGAGGCCCCAGGGGAACGCGGTGGACCTGCTGCCGAAGCTCAAGGCCCTGGCCCTGGCCGACAGAGCCGTGTTTGAGAAGGGTATGAGGGCCTTCGTGTCCCACGTCCAGGCCTACGCCAAGCACGAGTGCAGCCTCATCTTCCGGCTGAAGGGTGAGTTGCAGCTTCCCTCACATGGCTGTTCCTCTGACCCGACTGCATCCACCAAGTGAAACTGCTTCATCTTATTAAGATGTGTGCCACATGGTGGCGGTGATTGATATTTTTAAACATTTTAAAAGGATGTCTTCCTAGGCTTTGAGTAGACACAAACGGGCTACTGGCTGCCAGTTCCTTTTTACTTGGTAGAAATGGAATTAATTTTACTCTTAAGATGAGCCCATGAAGTTAGCAAAGATTTGATTTTGAGGAGTCTTCCACTGTTGATTCCTGAAACTGTCTTTTGGGTGTGCTAACTCTGATGTTTTGGTTTAATTAGATCTTGATTTTGCTAGTCTTGCTCGAGGTTTTGCCCTGCTGAGGATGCCCAGGATGCCAGAGCTGAAAGGCAAGCAGTTTCCGGATTTCATGCCTGTGGATGTTGACACAGACACGATTCCGTTCAAAGACAAAGCCAGGGAGAAACAGAGGCAGAAACTGCTGGAGCAGCAAAGAACAGAGAAAACAGAAAACCAAGGCAGAAGGAAATTCATAAAAAATAAAGCTTGGTCAAAGCAGAAGGCCAAAAAGGAAAGGAAGAAAAAAATGAATGAGAAAAGGAAAAGGGAAGAGGTAAACTTTACAGTTTTCTTTATTGGTTAAATTCTGAACAAGCTGGGGAGGGTGGCGCACTCCTGTCATCCCAGCACTTGGGGGACTGAGGCAGGAGGATCGTTGGGAGTTCGAGACCAGCCTGGGCTACATAGCAAGTTCAAGGCCAGCCTGGACTGCATAGCAACACCCTGTCTCAAAATAAAATTAAAAAGCAAAAAACCCAGAACAAACATTACTGCAGTGGAATCTCTGAGCAGGAGCGGGGCGAGGCTGTTGCGTTTCTGTACTGCAGTGGCGACTAGGGTAGGAACTCGCGGCAGAGTGAGGCACAAATCTCGGCCTGCACTCGCACACCAGGGCTGGGATTCGGTGGTCTGACGGCTTCTCCCGCACACAGGGATCTGACATCGAAGATGAGGACATGGAGGAACTTCTTAATGACACAAGACTTTTGAAAAAGCTTAAGAAAGGCAAAATTACTGAAGATGAATTTGAGAAGGGGTTACTGATGAGTGGCAAAAGAGCAACTGGGACAGAGGACCTGGGGCTGTCTGAGCCGGAAGATGGCTGCTGATTCCAGCACCTCAGGTGACGTGCATGAGGAGACACGGGCCTGTACTGGGGGACAGCGCCGTGTGCCTTGACGGGGGTCAGAGCTTTCGGACACAGTGGAGAATAGCGGCCCCTAGGGCTGGCATTATGAGCAGCTTCACCCTCGTGACTGCTTTGTGAAAATACCAGACCTGAAGACGTCTAAGGAGGAAATGTAACATGATTCTGACAGTCACCTAAGTTTTTTTTTTTTTTTTTTTTTTGGTCTTTTTGAGACAGGGTCTCGCCATGCAGTTCAGGCTGGCCTTGAGCTCACTTTGTAGCCTAGGCTGGTCTCAAACTTGTAATGATCCTCCTGCCTCAGCCTCCTGAGTGCTGGGATTACAGGCATGTGCCACCACACCTGGCTCGGCCACCTAAATTAAAGAGCTGTTTTTTTTCCTGAGATTACTTTATACTTACTCAACATAAAGATACTGACATACACTTGACCAAGTTCCTAGGAGTTTTCAGGTCCCTGACCCATATCTTCTGGGCTTCATTTGACCCTTGATCTCCTGCACAGAGCATCTGCCAAGTAGCAAACGTGCAAAACTTTCTTTTTTGAGAGGGTCTTGCTGTGCAGTTCAGGCTGGCCTTGAATTCGTTGTGATCCTCCTGCCTCAGCCTCCCGAGTACTGTGATGACAGGCGTGCACCACCACACTTGGCCAGGGTTTTTTTTGAGAACCACCCAGTGCTGTTCATTGGTGAGCACCTGAGAAACAGGAAGCTGCGGCAGTGCGGCTCAGGCCTCCTGCGGATAAACCATGTGTCTCCCTGTGCACTGGCGCCAGTGGAGGCCACCGGTGAGGGTTTGCACCAAGGCCAAGGTCCAGGGCCTGGAGGGAGCTTGCAGTATTGAGGCAATGCCATATCAAACCTTCCAATTTATTTGTAAAGATCCTCAATTGGGCCCCAAGTCTAATTTTAAAAAGCTGTCCAGGACCCAACATGTTTAAAGGAAATTTCCATCTTTTACGGATACAGACCCTAGGTTTACACACATTCCAGGAGGAGAGCGGTGAGCCACGCTCCTGCCAGCCTTCTGTGCCTCACAGCTTGTGCCACCTGGCTGGACCCTGCTGCAGGTTCCCGTGTCTCCTGCCTTCGTTTCAAGGCACCGTGTGCAGAGTCTTGGCCACTGTTGGTCACTACGGCAGAGGGGCCTGGCTGTAGATGGGACCCCGCCTGCAGTGCGCATCACTTCCGTGGACACTTTCGGCCAGTCAGTGAGGCGAGCAGGACAGGAAGGGAGCTGGACGCAGGCTTCCGTCAGCAGGGAGTCTACAGTCTAACTTGGGTTTCTGGAAATGGACAGGGACTGCAAGTTTGTGGAAACTAAGCAAGTTTAGGTTTGGTTTTTGGATAAATTTTAGATGGGACTGAGCCACGAATAAAAAAGATACTCCAGGATTTATGATATAGATCCTTTGTCCACAATGTCCTTTAAAAACAAGCTGAGTTTTGTTGGGTGCTCAGTGGAGACGCGGCCGCCAGACGCGGGCGGAGGGAGCGGCTAGAGGTAGAGCTTGATGAGCTCGTCGCTGACTGCTGAGGGCGTGAGCACGCCCAGGTCTGTGAACAGCAGCGTGATCAGGGAAGGAGATGTGTAGTCCACCCACGGGTGCTCCTCCTTCAGGTCCTGCCCGGTCTGCACGGACTTCAGAGTGTCTGCCTTGTACTGTGGGGAGAAGTGCTTGCGTAAGCCGCTGTGCTCTGCACCGGGCAGGGCCTGGCCCCGGCCACAGGGTGGGGAAGGCGGCTTCTGTGGGTGGGCGCGCGGCCTCTGCGGGCCATATGGCGGATGTGGCCGAGGACACAGTGGAACCAGTGCCCCTTGGAGTGCTGGGTGGACCCCTCCGGACCTGGGGAGGGCCGCTGTGTGCCAGGTGCTGGGCCGCACCCGTGGCCTGGACAGGGGCCTCCTCATGTCAGATGCCCCCATGCTACGGCTAAGGAAGCTCAGGTTCAGTGGGCACGGTGACAGGACAGGACAGGTCCATGGTACAGTTGGGAGCTGAGCCCAACCAGCAGGTGACAGAGCAGGGACTGCACCGCCAGCTTCTCTGCCTCCCACAGCCTGCACAGGGTGCAGCTCACATCATGAAGAACTTATCCTATGTGCGGCAGAAAGTGGCAGCGGGAAGTGAAGAACTTCCTGGAACATTCTGAGTATTGCAGTTTTGCAGGGACTCAAGCACCACTGCCCCAGTAGAACTTGCCTTGAACTTATCAGGGACATCCTGCTGGTTCAGCGGGAAGAGCCGCACAAACTTGAAGCTTTCTGCAACCACGTAGAAGGGCTTGTTTTGTGCCTTGGCACACACAGCCATCTGGTTGGTTCCAATCTAGGAGTGAGGGAACATGGAGAAGGGTCAGCTTGAGACACATGCGAAGCGGAAGTGACAGTGGAGGAATCAACATCATACATGTAATTCTGGCTTTGGAATTAAGACCTTTGGAAAGATGCTTGGGACCACTGGTTACCAGGGAAACGTGATCAAAACCATAGCAGTTCTCACATCCTAGGGACTCTGATTCATGTTCATGGGCATGCACAGGGTGAGCTTGCGAAGCCAAAGCGGGGGACGACCCAGGTGACCCCCGGGAGTGAGCTGCCGTGGCATGGTTGGTCCGTGGATGGACACTCGGTGGGGAGTGAGTGGTGCCCTGCTGCACCAGCACTCATGAACACTGAGCTGCAGGGGAAACGGTTGACTCAAAAAGCTAAGCGTGCTACGACTTCATTTGCTGCTCTCCTAGGGACTTAACTGAGGGCCTTGCACGTGCTAGGCGAGCGAGTGCTCTACCACGGAGCTACACCCCAGCCTTTTTTACTTTTTGACACAGGGTCTTGCTAACTCGCCCATGCTGGCCTCAAACTTGTGATCGTCCTGCCTCAGCTTCCCAGAGTGCTAGGGTTACAGATGTAGACCACTATGCCTGGCTGTGAGTCTACTAATGTGAGATACCTGTACCCAGAGTAGGCACAATCACTGCAGATTAGAGGTGACAGGGACTGAGAGGGAAGAGAATAGAGAGTTTACATTCACTGGGTGAGAAGTTTTCTAAACAGCTGTGACACTGGCATGACAGTGTGCATGTACAGTACTTACCGCCCTTCACTGTATGCTTAAAAACACTTCAAATGGCAAGTTTTATGTTCTACATATCTCAAGCATAATTAAACAGTTTTTCATGAAACTTTTAAATTAAGGAATAATTACAGAAGTTGTAATCACATATAAGAAAGTCAAATATGTTCAATTGAAAAGAAAAACTAAATCCCATTTCCAATTAAAGCTCACTTTGTGTGAATATGAATTACACAGACTTAATTTATAGAGCTCAGGGCCGGGGATATAGCTCAGCGGCACAGGCGCCTGCTTGGCAAATGTAAGGTCCCGAGTTTGATTCCAGGTACCAAAAACAAAAAAAAAGAGCTCAGTCTCCAAAGAAGGGAATTTGGCCAGAGTTCAGCTGCCAGTGCAGTGGCTTGGTGAGGCTCAGGGCAGTCCGGAGGAAGGACACACAGCGCTGTCACCCAACTCTGAGCTGCCCACCTTGTTAATGATGCCTCCGTTCTCAACCACGCCTTCCGCACCCACAATGACCAGATCAGCTTTCTCCATGATGTAGCTGGGAAAATGCAAACAAAATGAAGGATCGAGACTTACAGATAGGTAAGAAGACAGGGCACTTAAAAAAAATTTTTTTTTTTTTTTTTTTTTTTTGAGACAGGGTCCCTATGCATTCAGCCTGGTCTTGAACTCATTTTGCAGCCCAGGCTGGTCTTGAGCTTGCGGTGATCCTCCTATGTCTCCTGAGTGCTGGGATTACAGGTGTACGCCACCACACCCAGCCAAAGATCTTTTTTGATCATGACCTCATGCTTTGATAGAAACTTCATGCTGGAACCCAGTACGTGTGCACATTTATATGTGTCTGGAGCCAGAGCTGTGTGACAGCACTTAGCTGCACCAGTGTGGGATCCACTGCTTCTGTTCCACTTCTAGACAAATAAAAATAAACTTTCAAAGCCTGAGGTGATCAGAAGCTGGAATCAAGTGTTTACTCCATTTATTTTATTTTATTTTAATTTTTGTCTTTTTGAGACAGGGTCTCCCTATGCAGTTCAGGCTGGGCTTGAGCTCACTTTGTAGCTCAGGCTGATCTCGAACTCACAACGATCCTCCTGCCTCAGCCTCCAAAGTGCTGGGATTACAGGCATGTGCCACCACGCCTGGCGTGTTTACTCAATTTAATACTCTTTCTTAAGTGTGGCACATGTAACCTCCCAGCACTCTGGAAGGCTGAGGCAGGAAGACTGCAAATTTAAACCCAGCCTGGGCAACTTGGTGAGATCTCACTGTGCAGCCCAGGCTGGCCTCAAATTTGTAGTGACCCTCCTATGCCAGGATTACAGACCACTGACACCCAGCTTTTAAAATGCTTAGTCTGAATCCATTTCTAACTTCCTTCACTATGTATTCTCTTTCCAAGTGGCTGGGGGCACTGTTTTCTCTTGTGAGACACATGGACAGCCCAAGGACATGAGGCTCTGGTATCAGGAGAGAGGCTGCCTGGGCTCTGAGCACAGCCCATGGCCTGGGCATGTTCTTGGCAGGGCTGTAATTGGTAATCTCGCTGCTGGGCGAGGCTGAACCATCAGGGGTATGTGCGTAACTGTCCCATGCACATGCGGGACTGTCCTATTGGGCAGCAGGGGACAGTCCCATCGGGTAGTACAGGCCAGCTCATGGGACAGTCAGGCATGTACTCCAATATTTCAAGGTGACGGGAACTAAAGGGGCACAGGTCACCCTACTGCTGACCCTATCATGACCTTGGCATCTTGCTCTTCAAATAGACTGACACTCACGGACACAGCCCCTCCCTGCCAGCACCCCATGTTTCACATGCACCACCGAGGCCTCACGTAACCAGCGTGCTGGTCAGGGCAGCTGGAAGGAAGAGGCACCCACGGCACAGGCAGGATGGGTCTCAACCCTGCAATCTGAATACCCCCTTGGTGCCAGCCCCAGGGTGGGCAGGACAGGCCGGCATGGCCAGGACACAAAGGCACTTACCCAACAGCGGCATCCAGCACCACAGTGACAGGGACGTTGAGGTGGCAGAGGGCTTTGGCCATTTTCTTACTGAAGATGATATTTTGAGAACATGAGACAAAGGCCAAGAAAGTCCCATGTGATGTCTGTCTGATGAATCACTTAATTTAGACGGCAAAAAACATGTTAGCTTGAAACTCAGTACATAGGAATGTATGAAGGCGCCAGGCTAAGGAGAGGACTGGGGCTCTCTGGAAAAAAGAGCATGAATTTCCAGAAAATTATACTCCTAGGGACTCTGGGCAGGAGACACAGATTCAGGAAAGAAGGAGAAAGCCTGGCTTTTACTATCTCCTGTGAACTACCTACTTCTCAATGGGCCACTGACATCAACAGTCTCTTGCTGTTCCTGATGTAACTCCTTAAACACAACCAAACCCTGGTGTGCATTGCTGTTCCCTGAGGAATGGGGATGGGGCACTCGGCCCCTGAAGGATGGGTCCCCCCTCCATCGGCCCCACAGCACCACTGGCGGCCAGAAGCGAGTGGGAGGATACTTGCCCCGACAGGTCGGGCTGGGACTCCGTGATGTACACGTGGAAGCGCTTCTTGGCTGCCACGGCTGCTTCCAGGACTCGAAGGACCACTCTGGAGTAGGCGTGAGTCAAGATTCGCTGCAGATGACAGAGCCTGGTCAGTGGATGCGCGCTGTTGGCCGTGCAAGCCAGGTTCCCGGCACCCTACGCCTCTGTGTGCCTTCACACAAATTGACCAGAACTGGAAAGGGTCATTGAGTTTCAAGCCCATTTTCAAATTGAAAAAGCTTTTTGGGGGCAGTATGGAGAATTGAACCCAGGGCCTTTGTACTAAGCTACATCTCCAGTCTTTTTTATTCTGAGATGGGGTCTTTCTAAATTACCCAAGCTGGACTGGGCTTTGGGATCCTCCTGCCTCAGCCTCCCAGAGTGCTGGGATTATAATTGTGTGCTACCACACCCAGGTCTGTCATTTATTTAATAGTGTACTCCAAAGACTCAGAAGGACACAATAAAACAGAAGAGGTAAGAGTCAGGAAGCAAGTCAGTACTTTTATGGTGAGCAGGGGTTGAGCTGGCACTAGGAGAGATGTCAGCAGAGTTTTATCACCCTGTGCCGGGAGCCTGGCTGCACTCGCAGCTCCTGCCCTTCCGCACTATGAATGCTCAGCAGCTCGGCCCTGCTGTATAAGCGTCAGAAATGAAGTTACAAGGAAATCTCCATCCAGGGGCAACCATCGCTGGGAGCATGCTGGGTGTTAATCAGTGAAAGGAGCTGTGTGGATTTAATGAATGGCACAGCCAATCCGAAAACCAGTTCTTTAGAAGGACACCTTGCTAGACAAGTGCTCTACGCTCAGTTCATCCCCCGCCCTGTCCCAGGGTACAGTGACAAGTGTCTACAATGATGCCATCTGCACTTACAGAGCACTGAGCCCTTCTTTCCCATCTCATGTAACACTAGCAACAACCCTGATTGCTCCCCTTATTCACAGATGAGAAAACTGCAGCACAGAGAGGTTAAGTAAGCTGCCTGCAGTTACCCAGCAAGTGACAACAGAGCCAGGAGTTCAGCTCCAGCAGTCTGATTCCGAAGCCCTTGCTGCTGATCATTGTGTGCAGCACAGCCTTACCGCCCCGTCTTTGATGAACGTATGGCACAGATCTGCGATTTTATTCCTCGACAGGGATATTCTCCTGAGGAACAGCTCTCCCCTTTCAATCATGATCTTTTTACACTTGGAGTAGTCCTAGGAAGAAAAGAGCAGGAGGAGAGCGGACGGAGGTGCAGCTGAGAGCTGATGCTGCTCAGTAGGGAAGTGGGAAGGTAAGCGAGGGAGCGTGGGGCTTACAGAGTACTCCAAGGAGGTGAGGCTGATGAAGCGGAGGAAGAGCTCCCCGCCGGAGGACACGGCCACCGAGGAGTCCACGCCGCACAGCGTCTCTATGGCATTGGTGAGGTTTGCTCTCAAGCCCTGGATCGTCTCCCCTGCAACGATCAGGCAAGGAAGGTGGCATTCATTTAGGGTCATAGCCCTTGCTGGGTCTGTCATTCACTGATTCACTCATTCATTGGTTCATTCATGGGGTGAATAAGTAGCGGGGGCATCTGTGGCTGGACACTGGTGTGGGTGTGTGGAGTCTATCACTGAACGAGGCTGCACTCTGCTGTACACAAAACCATAAGCAAGGGTGTCAGGGTTGTAGTAGGGAAGGGAAGCAGCAGAACCGTGAAGAATGTGGAGCTTGTGTAACAGGGTGAGGCCCGCTTGGACTGAGCCTGATAAGAAAGGGCTCAGCCGCATAAAGACCCGATGTGAAGGTGCCGGGCACGGACCGTAACAATGAAAAACCCCACAATGGGAATGCGTTTGGTATTAACCACAAGAGGCCAGCAGGGCTGACAGGTCAGTGAGGACAGCAGGGAAGGCCACTAAGCAGCAGAGGCGGATCAGGTTTGCAGGACAGCACAGGGGAGCCTGAGGTGTTCAGGCGTTATGGCAAGCAGAGCAGGAGGACACTGGAGACTTAGGAATGTGGGACTGCAGGCTGGCCCTTCAGGTTAAAGAAGCTGTTATTACTTGGCTTATACAAAATGTCTTGCTACACCCCAATGATTACATGTAAGAGAGTGAATTGGTAGGAGATCACGACAAATGATGTTACCACCTGGATTTATTCTGCAACATCTTCTGTAGGAGCCGCACGGAATCTGGGACAAGGTAGAAGCTCTAGAAACACCTATAAGGTTAAACTATTTAATTTAATTAATTAATTTATTTTAACTTAAACTATTTTACCTTAAGCTCTATGGTTAACGTGACATTAGACATTAGATGATCACTCTTGATTCAAAGCATATCCCATTTATGGAAGGGACCTCAGATGATAACGTGGGGACTCTCTCCAAGATAAAAGGCTTGAAATGGAGGCAGAAGCTGCACCTGGGCTGCATCACCTCAGGCAGGCAAAATGTATCTCTCCCTTTCTACATTTCTAATCATCAGAAGACTTCCCCAAGGCCCAGAGTGTTCAAAGATGACCTTTACCTTTATCTCTCTTCAAGAACTCCAGCAAAGTCCGGATGGCGGCCACTGCCGAGGCCATGTCAGGATCCTCTTTCATCTGAGACTTAAAGTATTCAATTAACTCTGAGAAGGAAGAAAAAAGTGACTCATCACGTTCATTTAGCAGGATGTGAGGACAGAGTTGTTCTTAATGACTGCTGACCTTCCGAAGCAAAATCACTTAGAAATACTATTTTTTTCTGGGTATTTCGTTTCAGAACTATCCTAATGTTGATGTGAATAGATTTTAACCACTTTACTGTTTTGCCAGATCTCATTCTTAAAAAGCTATCCGTGGGGTGTGGTGGTGCACCCCTGTGATCCCAGGCCTCTGGAAGGCTGAGGCAGGATTGCAAATTTCAGCTCAGCTTGGGCAATTGAGCATCTTTGTGAGGATCTGTTTTAAAAGTAAATTAATTTTAAAAAGCTATCTGTGTGCAAGTCATAAAATTTAAGCCCCAGGGCTCAGATAATCTAGTCAATCTTGCTCTTCCTGGCAGTAAGTTCTGAGAGGACCCAAAGTCATTCACCCCTCCAGACAGTCTGTGCCAATTCAAACCCACTCAAACACTCACACACACACACACACACACACACACACACACATGAATTCCACCCACCTTACTTTACTTCTTTTTACACGCACTGTATTATGTTGATTTGCAATTTTTTTTTACTTAATAAAACACCTCGATGACCATAATAGATGAGAACAGCAAAGATGCCTTTTGATTCTACTAACTGATCCAGCGGGGCAAGGATTCTCGCTTGTGCTTCAACCTGAAGACATCGTTGACAGCGAGGCCTGCGCCCTCCCACCGAAGTCTCAAGTTTCGGCAGGAGCGTGCATGGCAGGGGGTTTGCGGACGCTCTCCGGGCCTGCGGATACGGGAGCAGCGAGGGGGATCTACCTGACTAGAAGAAACATAGCCAGGCAGCGGCCAGAAGTTGGACAGCGACTTCCGCGGATCCCTGCCTAGGCGTGAGAGATTGGGGGTACCTTTGTGAGGAGCTCCGCAGTCCCGGCCCGCCCCGACTTACCCTTGTCGTCCATGGTGCCCTCCGGACGGCGAGGCCGGGGGATCCCGAATCACCTGCCCGCTTCTAGTCAATCCGGCGACCGCGCCGGGGGCTACTGACAGCGCGGCGCGCGCCTTACGCCACTTCCGGCGCTTTGGAGGCGGGACCGTGGGTACGGGAGAGTGGGCTGGCCCAAACCATTACGTCACTCGGTGGCGCCGGAAGTCGGGGTGCGCAGGCTTCAGAACGCTCGCCACACGGCTGCTCGCTTTGCTTTGAGAGCAGGGAGTCGCCATGGTTTCTGACGGTGAGGGACGCACAGGAATAGGCCCCAACGCCGGGGCTGGGCGAACGCGGCAGGACCGGGGCCTGCCAAATGGATTGTATCTTAGGGCTGGGCGAAATGGGTTGGTGTTTAGAGGGGTGTCCAGTCTGTCCGTTATTATTATTATTTTTTGTCTTTTTGAGAGGGTCTGCCTCAGCCTCCCGAGTGCTGGGATTACGGGCGTTGCGTCACCACGCCCGGCTGTCCATTTTTTTCAAAAAATATTTTTGGATCGTCTTCTGCGTCCCCGGCATTGTTTTCTGCACTGGGGAAACCGCAGAGAACCTGACGGGCAGGGACACAAGACACTAGGTTATAACCTAGTGGGCGATAGAAGCGATCGGCAGGTAGATAAAATGAATTCCAAAAGGTGACGAGTGCTAAGGACAGTATTATAGGACTCTGTGGTGACTAGGATCAAAGAGGAGCTACTTAGAGTACTGCGAAGTTAGAGTACTGGAGTGGGGGACATCCTGGAGTAAGACTTGAATAGCCTTGCAGACTTTTGCGGGAAGTGCTTGTTAAGAGCAAAAAGGCCCTGGGGCTGTTCGAGTTACCACATTTTAGGGGGCACCTGGCCATACAGGAAGATAGGGAGACTTTCATGCATTGCATTACCAAGTATAAAGCCTTGATATATATATATTTTTTCTTCCAGTACCAGGAATCGAACTCACGATCTTGCATTTGCTAGGCAGGCGCCTTGCCGCTGAGCTAAATCGCCAGCCCCATTGTTTTTGTTTTTGTTTTCAGACAGGGTCTCGCTATGCAGTTCAGGCTGGCCTTGAGCTCACTTTGTAGCACAAGCTGGTCTACCTCAGCCTCCCGAGTGCTGGGATTACAGGCATGCGCCACCACGCCCGGCAGCCTTGATGTGTTGAAGAAAGGAAGCGGGCCGAATAAACTCAGAACTAGCCACATTTGGGCCACTCAGGGTCTTGTGGTCCAATAGTTTGTGCTTCATAGTTAATGCGATGTACATCCATTGTAGGGTCTTAAGCAAAGAATTGTGCTTGATTTACAATGCTAAAAGATCACTTTGGGACTGCAGATTTTGCAGAGTGGTAGAGCACTTGCCTAGGATGCGTGAGGCCCTCGGTTCCATTCCCAGCACTGAGAACAATCACTTTGGCTGCTGTGTGGAGAAATGGACCGGGTCAGGCCTAGCATTGCTGGTCTAAACGTGAGGTGGAGACCTGCAGGAGGAAATTCACAGGGACACTGCTCCTCCATCAATAAACACTTCCAACTAGCAACACTTTCTCTTTTGCTCTTTGGTAGTAACAAGGTCCTGAGAGTTGTAGGGCAAGGCCTGATGGGAAGTTAAGGCCAGAGGCTGAAGGGGCTTGGGGGAGACCTGTGCCAGACACAATTACATTTTTTCTTTTTTTTTTTTTGGTTTTTCTCCGGTACCAGGAACCGAACTCACGACCTTGCACTTGCCAGGCAAGTGCTTTGCCGCTGAGCTAAATCCCCAGCCCCACATTTTTTCTTTTCAGACACAATTAGTAAGTGCTTCTGTGGGTGGCACTTTGTTGTGTGATTTACACACATATTATTTCAACCTAGGATTAGCGGAAAGCATCATCTCCCCCTCTTTGTGTAGGACTGGGGATCGAACCCAGGGCCTCGTGCATGCTAGGCTAGAGCTTGGCCACGGAACTCCATCCCCAGCCCCGACATTCCTTACAGAGTCCACAGTGCAGGAGGGCCGCCTGGGAAGAGCAATCGGAAACACCCAACTGACTAAAATCGGCTGCTGGGGAGTGTTCTGTGGTTAGAGGGTCGGTTATGTTGCGGGTCGTCGGGTAGGCAGGGGTACCGTGCAGGGTCATGGTACTGAGCATCAGCAGATTGGTTTCTCTACTTTCTAAGAATCTGTGTGACTCAGGGCAAATTACTTCCATTTGCACAATAGGACTAGCATGTATCAGATTTCATGTAACGTAAAACAGTGTGGGTTAGGAAATACGCCTTTATCTAAGGTAGCACCAAGACCGGGTGTGGTGGCACATGACTGTAATACTAACATTCAGGAGGCTGAGGCAGGAGAATCGATGCAAGTCCAAGGCCAGCCTGGGCTCCATACTGATTTCCAGGCCAATCTGAACTATATACTGAAACCCTGTCTCAAAAAAACAAAAACAAGTAAAAAAAAAGACAAAAGAAAAACCCAGTTGGTTCCTAAACACAATCAGCCTTGTTGCTCTGTGATTGGCTGGACTCTGGGCCACGTTGACTCCTGTCTCCCTGGATTCTAGCTGAAGCCTTGCCCCTGGCATTCCTGTCCGTGGCTATTCAGAGGCTTCTGTCTTTGACCAGGCAGATACAATGCAAGTGCCTTGGGGTTCACTTAGCAGAGATTTACTGAGCATTTGCTATGTGCTAGGAGTTGACAGTAAGTAAAAGCCAAAACAGACAAATTCCCCGCAGTGGCGGAGTTTGCATGTAGTGTGTTTGTGGTACGTGTCCTGGTAGAGGCAGCAGACAGGGCTTGCTAAGGACCTGCTGAGCTTAAATCTTCAAAGGAACTTGGCCGTCTGTTAATGGGAGGGTGTAGGATGTAAACATTTAATGAGCTGTAGTGAATTTAATGTACACACTGGGATTGTTGGCTTTCATTCCCTTCATGAGGCTAAACTTTATTTCTTAAAATTAAATTTAAATTTTACTTCTTATTAATATTTTCAGAAGATGAATTGAATCTTCTGGTCATCGTAGTTGATACCAACCCAATTTGGTGGGGGAAGCAAGCATTAAAGGAATCTCAGGTAAGACAGCTTGAGGACTTTGGGTGGTTCTGATTTAATTTGTTTGTGACTCTACTGCTTTTTTAAAAAATAGCTTTATTAGCCAAGCGTGGTGGTGCACACTGTAATCCCAGCACTCGGGAGGCTGAGGCAGGAGGTTTGCCACAAGTTCAAGGCCAGCCTGGGCTACACGGTGAGACCCTGTCTCAAAAACAAACAAAAGAAAGCTTTATTGAGACATAATTTACATACTGTAAAATTGAACCAATGTAATGTATGATTCAGTGACTTTTCTGAAGCTGTGTAACTGGCTTCACAGTTCCAGTGAGAACATGCCTTTTATCACGTTGAAGTTCCCTCACCCCATCTGAAGTCGACCTTGCTCCCAGCCCGAGTTGCCGCTGCTCCACTTGTCTGTATGTAGTATATGCTAGGTACAAGTCCTTTGTGTGATACATGGTTTGTAAGTATTTTTTTCAGTTTTTATTTTATTTTAAAATTTGGAACAGGGTCTCCCTGTGAAGTTTAGGGTGGCTTTGAACTCACCTGAGCCCAGGCTGGCCTCAAACTCTATGTGATCCTCATGTCTCAGCCTCCCGAGTTCTGGAGTACAGGCATGCGCCACCACATCCTGTTCTTTTGTTGGAAATCAGATGGGCCTCCGGTGTGGCTCTGTGTCCATCTCTGCGCCTGTCCCCCAGGTCTGACTTATACCTGTGCCTGTACATGGATTCTTCTCACTTTATTCTTCTTTTTAAGAATTGTTTTAACCTGTCTAGTTCTTTTGTCTTACCATATAAATTTTCAAATAAACTTGCCCATAGCTACAAAGAAAATCTTTCTGGAATTTTGATAGGGATTATATTAAGTCTATATTGATTTGGGGTAAATTGACAGCGTTACTATGTTAAGTTTTCTAATCTACGAACACAGTATGCTTCTCCATTTATTTGGATTTTTCATCAATCAAGTCCTGTACATCTTTCATTAGATTTACACCTATTTCTCCCTCTTTCCCCTCCCCTTTCTGTCTATCTCTCTGAGCAATTTTAAGTGGGTATTGCTTTTAATTATTTTTTTTTGAATTATTTTTTCTGCATTGCCTTTGCTGGCCTCAAACTTGCTATCCTCCTGCCTCAGCTTCCTGAGTAGCTGGGATTATGGGGATGTGCCACCAGGCCTGACTTCATGTTGCTAGTAATTTTTGTCACAGAAGATGTGACATGTTTGTTGTTCCCTCAGTTCTATGCAGGAAATATTTGTGGAGGGCTGGGGATACAGCTCAAGGGTAGAAAGCTTGCTTAGCATGTGTGAGGGCCTGGGCTCGATTGTCAGTCACATAAATATATTGAACACATTTTCGTAAAAGAAAAAATATTTGTGAACTACTGCTCAGAGGTAGACAATGGTGTTTTGTGAGTAAAATTAGAAAACTCCTTTTCAAGTGTTTTGCGCTTATGCTTTTGGAAGAGGTGCTCCTGAGCAAATGTTTAGCGGTCAGTAATTGTCCAGACTTGCAAAGCAGTGTCGGCCGAGACTGACTGGTGTCTGCCTCTGCCTGTCCGCTTGCGCCGCAGTTCACCCTGTCCCGATGCATGGATGCCGTGCTGGTGCTGGGGAACGCCCACCTGTTCATGAACCGCTGCAACCAGCTGGCCGTGATCGCCAGCCACATTCATGAGAGGTAGGACGGCCGCCTTCGGGCGCCACCTGGGGCTCTGCTGCGCCTGCTCCGTGGTGCCCAAAAACCTTCTCCGTCTCGGCGAGTGGCAGCTACTGTGGGTCGGGGCACCCAGGCCTGGCTCTGCGAGCGTCTCAGGCCACTGCGGCACCACTCTCTGTGACTCCGCTGTGGAGAAATATGGGTTTTCTCGCCACGTTGGTGCCTGAGCCCCAGCCAGCTCCTCGACGATCAGTGACTTCCCTGAGGTCACTGCTTGGCCTGGCCTGTGGGAGTCGCTTGGGGGATGGTGGCCCTGGGGGCGTGGTGGGAAGGGAATTTGGACTGGGTTGGCTTTCCGCTGAGTGTCTGCCTCACTGGGATGCAATCCCGGTGAGGTGCAGCTCTTCTGCCTTATTGCCACGTCACAGCAGCAGCGACTTGTCGGCCAGCGTGTGGTGTGCGTCGTGTGTTGTGTGTGGCGAGGGCAGTGAGGGCCTGGGTTATCTTGGTGATTGGAGTCTTTGGTGGCAGAGGAGCCTGTGGGCCCTGAGGGCAGGCTGCTTCTCCAGTCCCTACTGTACATCTTTCTTAAAACTGGGTGAGCTAGCAGCAGAAGCTTAACAGGAAAATTTTCTTTAACAAAGCAAATCAGGACTGGAGGGTGGCGCAGTGCGGTGTGCTTGCAGGAGGCCCTGCTTCCAGCCCAGCACCGCGGAAGGAGAGAGAGCGTCCTCTGTTTACTGTCAGGGTCAGGACGCACTAGAAGATGCTTCTCCAGAGTCCTGAGAGCCACGTTTATCTTGTGGGTAGATAACATGCACCTCAAATCATAAGCCAGTAGTAAGTTCAATTTGGGTATGAATCTCTGGGTTGTCATCTGAGGGACCACCCGAAGCATTTCAGGAGACTGTCACCCAATACCCTCTTCGTTTCCTCTCATTTTTTTTTTTTTTTTTAGCAAATACTAGAATCATGAGAGCCTTCTGAGGTAACAGGGGAATGTTCACCACTATGCTTTTTTGTTGTTGTTGTTGTTACTGGGATTTGAACTTAGGACCTTGTGCTTGCCAGGCAGTGTGCTACTGAGCTATATCCCTGGTCTGCCTGTTTTATTTATTTATTTATTTGTTTGTTTGTCTTTTTGAGACAGGACCTCATTATGTACTTCAGGCTGGCTTTCAACTCACTTTGTAGCCCAGGCTGGCCTTGAACTCACAGGGATCCTCATGCCTCAACCTTCCAAGACTATGCTTGTTTTAGATAGTGCTTCAAAATGAAGTTCAGTACAGAATCTTGTAAGCCCAATATTTGTGTGATTTTTTGTTTTTGGACAGGATCTTACTATGTTGTTCAGACTGGCCTTGAACTCACTGATGTAGCCTGTGCTGGCCTTGAACTCATAGTGATCCTCCTGCTTCAGCCACCCAAGTGCTGGGATTACAGGCGTGCCTCACCATGCCCTAACGATGTCCCCAGCCCCCTTTTTTTTTTGTTTTCTCCGGTACCGGGAACCGAACTCAGGACCTTGCGCTTGCCAGGCAGGCGCTTTGCCACTAAGCTAAATCCCCAGCTCCCCCAGCCCTTTTTTAAGATTTTGAGACAGGCTCTCACTAAGTTGCCCAGGTTGGACTCAAACTTGCAGTCCTCCTGCCTCAGCCTCTCAGAGTGCTGGGATTTTAGGCGTCTCTGCCTGAATGTTCTACTTAATTTAATGCTTATTGTGAGTGAGCGTGGACAGTGAGCCATCCTGCAACTTGGGCCTTTTCCCTTGCTATTTCAGTCGATTCTTGTATCCTGGGAAGAACGGCAGACTGGGAGACTTCTTTGGAGACCCCGGCAACCCCCCTCCTGAATACAATCCCTCGGGGAGTAAAGACGGCAAATATGAGCTGTTGACGGCAGCCAACGATGTGATAGTGGAGGAGATGAAAGATCTGATGACCAAGAGTAACAGCTTTCATTATTGCTATTGTAGATGCTTTGCTAACCGAGTTGATCTGGCAGGTTCTTAAGGCTGTACAAACGTGAACCTCGTGATACTCCCGCCTGCTTTCCTTTTAGTTTCCATTTCTTGCTTTTCTTTATTCTTGTCCCTTAAAATAAGTTTTTAATTCTACACATGGTTTTCTTCCTTTTTGCTGTGAATGTTCTTGTCTACTTGTGCCTTGAATTATCATCTGTGTTTGAACACTTGCCAGTCTTCGTTTGAAACCCAGCCTTTCTTTCAAGCTCGACTGGAATGTCCCTGTGCCCCCGTCCCAGTCCCACACACACGCCCAGCCTTTCCGTCTTCGCCCTCCGCATGCTGCCGTTTCACCCTCTGTGTCTGCCCCGTCCACCTAATGTTCCCTATTCAGAGCTTTCTTCTCTGAGTCCTTTTTCTTCCTCACGAGTCACAGACTGTGCAGTCCTGTCAGTTTAGCCGCAGAAGCACCTCCACACTGTGACTGTGCTGTCATCGCGTCACCTCTGCTCTGTAGACATCGTGAGCTGGGTGCTTCTCTGTGGTGTGGGCTGTCCTGTGCATTTTGGGGTACTTAGCGAAACCCCAGCTCAACCCAGGTAACCGTGACTTTTCCCAGTCATGACAAACACATACATTCAAACATTGCCGTATATCCCCTGTCAGCACAATCACCCAGGGTAAGGGCTGTTGCTCTAGAGTATTCTAGAACCTTCTTACCATGACCATCCATCTCTGGAACCTTCTGTCATCCTGTAGCCATTAAATACTACTCCCCATTCCCTCTTCCTATTCCTGACCAAACATTGGATATTTATGTTGAGAAAAGGCTAAAAAGCTGTTCATTTAAGCATCACTAAAAACAAATTGCTCTCTGTGGTTTTAAACCCAGTTTGAAGATGTCATTTAGTTTCGTTCCTGAAGGACACTGGTTTGGAAATGACTATTGTTGAAGAAAGTACTTAAAATTCCCTCTTGAATGCTTTTTATATTTGTAGGTGACATAAAGGGTCAACACACAGAGACTCTGCTGGCCGGATCCCTCGCCAAAGCCCTGTGCTGTATCCTTGGTGCCTGCGTGGTGCAGATTTGTCTTCTGTGACCAGCATGTTGGGTTTACGTGTGCTGTTAGCAGTTTGGGTGTCTGTGTTCATGGGAAGCCTACATTTTTAAAAGTGGTAGATAGTAAAAGATGGCTTAAAATTATGGCTTTGAATATATTTTTAAATTTATTTTTTATTTTTTTTTCCTTTCTTTCTTTCTTTCTTTCTTGTCTTTTTGAGACAGGGTCTCACAATGCAGTTCAGGCTGGCCTTGAGCTCACTTTGTAGCTCAGGCTGGTCTTGAACTCACAATGATCCTCCTGCCTCAGCCTCCCAAGTGCTGGGATTACAAGTGTGTGCCACCATGCCCAGCAGGTTTTTTTATTTTTCCTTTGAGAGAGAATCTTACTATGCAGTTTAGGCTGGCCTTGAACTCACTGTGTAGCCCAAGCTGGCCTGGAACTCACGGTGATCCTCTCGCCTTGGCCTCCTGAGCACTGGGATCATGGGCGTGTGCCACCATGCCTGGCTTTCCTAGGTCTACTTTGTTGTTGTTGTTTTGAGACAGGTCTTGTTGTGGAGTTTGGGCTGATGGTGAACTCATTATATAGCCCAGGCTGCCTGACCTCAAATTTGCAGCGATCTCCCTGGCTCAGCCTGCCAAGTGCTGGGATTATAGGCGTGTGCCACCTTGCTTCGTTTATTTGTTTAGAACAGTACTCAGTGATTCCTGTGTCCTGGGCTTAGATTCTGGTCTGCTCATCTCATTTGATGGTCTTGCTGATGTATGTGTAGCCTCAGTATTCACGTCTAGGGCATGGTGGGTAAAACAGGGTAATCATATATTGGTAATTTTAATCATCGGAGACGAAAGGTGATGTCTTGAGGAGATTACAAAGCTTAGTTGGTTACAGAGTTAGTAATTAAAAACCCTGATCACTCTTGTGTATCTGTTATGGTGAATGGAACATGTACAGTTCTTTCAGCTAAGTGGGTGCTGGGTTTGTTTAACTAAAATCTGAGGTATTTTTGGTTCCTATAAATGTTTATGAAATAAAATATTTTTATATTCCTTAATGCTAAGAAATTAAGATATTCATAGAATGAACAAAGAAGTTAAAGGTAGACGTTTGCATTTTCTCTGAGAACTATAATTTTATTCATTTATTTATTTATTTGTTTAAGCAGTGGTTAGAAATTTAATAAGCTACGTTTTCAGTTAAAAATGATTACAACCCTCTGTGTTTAATAGGCTACATTGTTATTTAGTTAAATTTTAATCAGCTTTTATCTCTTTATAGATAATCAAGAGATGAAGTCAAGGATATTGGTAAGATTAAAAACATCAACAGGGCCGGGGAAATAGCTCAGTGGCATAGCACTTGCCTGGCAAGAGCAAGGTCCCAAGTTCAATTCCTGGTGCCAAAAAAAATTCAGCAATATGTTTATATCCAACTTAGACAACTAGAAACTGTGGAGAAAGAAAACAATAGGACAGGCTGGGGATTTAGCTCAGTGGCACAGCGCTTGCCTGGCAAGTGCGAGGTCGTGAGTTCGATTCCTGGTACCGGAAAAAAAAACAAAAAAAAAACCCAAAGACAACAAAAAAAGAAAACAATAGGAGTAAGAACCATGTAGGGTCAACGCAAATGGCAGAGCTAATTTAGCAACCAACATATGAAGAAAAGCAAATTATGAAAGGAAGAAATGGAGAGCCATAGTTTATTCTTAGATGTCAGTTTTTTCCAAAATTTAGTACATTTTGTAAATTTAGTGCAGTCTCACTCAGAAAATCAATCAGATTTTTTTTTCACTAGTAGGGTGAAGAGATTTTTTAAAAATGTAACAATTTGCCTGCAAGAATAAATCAAAGAGAAGAGTCAGGCATTTTCTAAAAGGAAGCACTAAGTAGGAACTTGCTTCGGTAGTCGTTAAAAGACCACAGCGCTACAGTAAAAGTGGGGTATGGGTGCAGCAGTGCGGGTACAGACAGAACATGAGAGAAATTGACTGTTCAGTCCAGAAATAAAGCCAGGTACAGCCGGGAATTCAACTTGTGATGAAGGAAGCACTGCACATTAGTGAGAAGGAAGCGGGTTATTCTGTAAAAGGTGCTGGGCCTGTCCCTTGGCCACCTGGGGCAAAACAGAGTACCCCTCCCCCCCCACATCTACCTAAATCTGTTCCAGTCAAAACGAGATTGCAGGGTAGAAATATGAGTCACAAAAGTACTAGAAGAAAACATCGATTGATAATGTCAAGGGTTAGATAGGTGCCTTAGTAAGCATCTTGTGAAACTTTAAGGAAAGGCTTTATACCTCAAAATCAATCAATCCCTCAAAACAAGGACAAAAGCAAAAGCATTTTCAGCATAGCTGCCTTATAGAAAACTAATGTGCTGTTTTTAAAATAAAAAAGAGCCCTTCTTCCTTAAAAGTCAAGCTTCACTCTAGAAAACCAGGTAGCAAATAAGAGCAGCTTGGGAAAGCTGTGCAAGGACTCCTGGGAAGGTCCCGCCTGAGTGAAGGGCAGGCAGTTGAGGCTCAGCATCGTCATTGTTGCCGACTGTCTGGTGAATGGGGAGGTGGGGTGGGGTCATGGGGGTGTTGGCCCAGGTTCACTGCAGGGTGGGGATGGCTTGTTCTCGAACACCCTGACAAAGCTCCTCGGGCGCGGTTTCTCTGGAGGGTTGTTTGGTGTCTGCAGCAAACTGAAACATACAGTGGGCGTGGTGGTGCACACCTGTATTCCCAGCACATGGGAGGCTGAGACAGGAGGATCGATGCGCGTTTGAGGCCAGCCTGGGCTACAAAGCTAGACCTTTCTCAAACAAAAAACCAAACTGAAACATGCATGCACTTCTGCAGTCATTGATTACTTCCAAGAACTAAAGAGGAGTTGTGCCCAGGATACATCAGGTGTCAGGAGAACACTGCTTAGAACTGAGGCTGGTCCCTGGACGTTCACTCGGGGGTCCTCAGACAGCAAACCCACCTTGTCACCAAGTGCCACCGGGTGCATTCTGTGCCGGTGACATCAGCCCTTTTCCTGCCACACGCTGTGGACTGGAAAAGTGGGCCTGGGGCACTCAGTCGCATGCCGTCCGCCTCCCCCTGCGTGCCTGTGTGTACCTGCGTCCCTGCACAGCTGGATGGACAGCTGGGCGTCAGCCCTTCCCGGGGACCTCTCCCGGTGGTAGGTGAGGGTGGGTTTTTGTCCTTCCACATTGGGCGTTACAGTGACTGGAAGGCAGCGGATGGCCGAGCAGGTGAGGCAGACGTCCAGAGGTGCTGATGTGCCGTGGTTTTCAGGTGATCAAGGCCGCGGAGGACAGCGCCCTGCAATACATGAACTTCATGAACGTCATCTTTGCCGCGCAGAAGCAGGTGAGCTTGGCCTGTCCTTTGCAAAGTGTGTCTCAGAATGAAAGCATTCTGAGATGCTTTCATTTGGTTTGGTCCCTTTCTGCGTTTGAATGACCTGGAGAGGGATTCTGGCTCAAGAGCCTTACGAGTGGCTGAGGGACCCAGAGCCCATCCTGGGTACTGCTCCTTCTGCTGATAGGGTCCTGAGCCCCCAGAACAGTGTGCGGCCGCATGGTTCTGAGCACACAGACGAACACCCGTCCTAGGCCCCCAGGCGAGTCCCTGGTCCCACAGTTGGCACATAAGCCTGGCTTCCATTTCTCTTCTTACTTCAGGGATGCATGTGAAGACTCAGTATTTTTACTTTGCTAATAACTGAATGTCCTGATGAATTACAATGAATATATTTTCTTCTCTGGTATGTTTAAAAAAGAAAGAAAACCTTCTTTAAACTTAAGTTCGAGTTTTGTTTTAAGACAGGGTCTTAAAACAGGGTCTCTGTAGTTCAGCCTGGCCTTGAACTTGTGGCAGTCCTCCAGCCTCAGCCTCCTGAGTGCCAGATGACGGATGTGTGCCATCACGCCTGGCTCTAAACTTCAACTTTAATGCAAGACGCTGCTATAGCCATGCATGATAATTCTCTTATCAGAGCGGGGCACTGGGATACAGTGAAAGGGGACAGTGAGGGTCAGCTGTGCCCCTGCTGCGTCTGTGACCACAGCCAGGCCGGGACCTGGGACCTTCAGCTGGCAGACACAGCCCAACACTGGTATCCGCCTCCCAGAACCCCCACGGGTGCTAAGTGAGCCAGTTCAACATGGAGTCGGCTGCGCAGTGGTGTGCAGGTCAGCGTGGTCACTGCTGTTTCTGTTCCCATCATAACTTTGGAATGTCCCTTGCAGAGTATTTTGATCGATGCCTGTGTTTTAGACTCCGACTCAGGACTCCTCCAGCAGGTATGTTTTCAAAGGGTTCTTGGTGTTGGTAGTTACAGAAAGTAATTTTTATGTTAGAACAGTACTACTTTGAGTAAATTGAGAAGTGTTAGTAAAGTGAATTTTATCTGTTTTCCCCGTTTTTTCTTTTTTGAGACAGGGCCTCTCTATGCAGTTCAGGCTGGCCTTGAGCTCACCCAGGCTGGCCTTGAACTTACAGCGATCCTTCTGCTTCAGTTTCCCAAGTGCTGGGGTTACAGGCGTGAGCCACCATACCTAGCTCTTTCGTTATTTTTTAAATACATTTTTAATTTTAATTGACGGCATCATAGTTGCACATACCTGTGGGTGCAGTGGGGCATATCTATACATGTGTGCAAGGTGTACTGATCAGATAGGGTAATTGTCATATTTTTGTGTTACTATTTAAGCCATTTTAAATCTTTTTTTTTTTCCGGTACCGGGAATCAAACTCATGACCTTGTGCTTGCTGGGCAGGTGCTGTACCACTGAGCTATATCCCCAGCCCCTATTTAAGCCATTTTACACATTACCTGTACTTTTACATATTAAAAAAACAGACGGTTGACTAGTTGTTAGCCGCACCTTTCAGTCAGCGGCGATCGGGCCGCTCACTCGCTGCAGACCCTCTCGCCACCTGCTCCCTGTGCACTAACGCCAGCGCCCTTGCCGTGGTTTCCGGACCCGGCACGTTCGGGGCCGCAGGACATGGGCACCGTCTGGCCTGGCCTGTTGCTGCCTGTGCTCCCAGTGCCTGCAGCCCTCAGGCACTGCAACGCCTGCCTAGCCTCCTTCTCTCATCACACCTGCCCTGCCTGCGCTCAGCCAGCCTGTGGCCCTGCAGCCCCGAGGCAGCACCTCTTCTCTGTGTCTTGCAGGCCTGTGACATCACGGGAGGACTATACCTCAAGGTGCCCCAGATGACGTCCCTGCTGCAGTACTTACTGGTGAGGACAGGACGGTGGCACGTGGTGCTGCGGGGTCAGGGTCAGATGAGTCCTTAGAAGGGTAGGCTGTATGCAACGCGTGGCATGACTGGTTTTAACACAGTACCTGTATGTGTACCTGCTTGGTAATTTTTTTTTTTTTTTGGCTTGGTAATTGTTGAATGAGTAAAAATGCATGTCTTCAGCAGGAATGGTGATGCAGGCCCATAATCCCAGAACTCTGGGAGGCTGAGGCAGGAGGATCTCACATTCCTGCCCAGTTTGCATAGCTTGGTGAGACCCTATCTCGAAAAAAAAAACCACCAAAAAAAAAAAAAAAGTACTGGGAGGGTAGCTCATTACAGAGTCTGGGTTTGGTCCCCAGTACTGGGGGTGGGGGAAGCCTGGACTTTTAGGGAGGTTTTTTTTTTTTTTTGTGTTTATTTTTTTGAGACAGAGTCTTGCTTTATTGCTGAAGTTGGTTTGAACTCCTGTGGGCTGAAATGATCCTTCTGCCTCAGCCTTCCAAGTGCTGGGGATACAGGTCCAGGGCACCAACACTTAGCAAGGAGAATCTTGATTTCACATTGACTTCTGTGTCCTGACCTCTGGCTACTTTTCCCCTACGTTGTGAATCAAAGGCCCCTGGCTTTATGGATTTGTTTTTTACAGTGGGTTTTTCTCCCTGATCAAGATCAGAGAACACAGTTAATCCTCCCGCCCCCGATTCATGTTGACTACCGGGCGGCTTGCTTCTGTCACCGGAATCTCATTGAGATCGGCTACGTGTGCTCTGTGTGTCTGTCGAGTAAGTCCCTGCGCCCCACTCTTCCTTTTCTCCTCGGGGGGAAAGGGCACAGAGCGGCTCACTTATGTCCTCGTTTAAATTTTCAGTCTTCTGCAACTTCAGCCCCATCTGCACCACGTGTGAGTAAGTATCCCAGTGTCCCTGCCCGGGGGGTGTGGGGGTGCTTCCAGGAGGAGGCTGCTTACTGTCCCCTCTGCCCTTTCAGGACGGCCTTTAAGATCTCTCTCCCACCTGTGCTGAAGGCCAAGAAGAAGAAACTGAAGTCATCTGCGTGATACAGCGGGATTTCTTTAAGGCTTTTTTTTTTTGGTCCTGGAAATTGAACTCAGGACCTTGTGCCCGTCAGGCAGGATCTTGGGCTGCTGAGCTGTGTCCCCGGCCCCTTTAAGGCTATTATGACTAATAAGCGTGTGGAAGAACCTTTGTGGGAAGACTGAACAACACAGATCTGTGCAGGGTGGCTTTAGTGTCGCAAGCGTCCCATGGGGCATAGTCCAAAGTGTCACCCCCCTGCGCCGCGCGCATCCTGCAGTCTGGTCTGGCCGGGGGGAAGCGCAGCTTGGTGACTCTGACTTTATCAGTGGGCTCGGTGGTCAAAGCTGGCCTGCCGAGACCAATCCTGGCTCCAGTCCTCTGCCCCGTTCTGCACACTCACTGTGACGTTGGAGCCGGCGCTGGAGGCAGTGAGCGTGTGCAGAGCTCAGCTGTAACAGCAGCAGCACGAGTGAATCGGCATCGCCTTTCCAGTGACCGAGCAGAAATAAAGCCTGTGTCTACCCTGGGGGTCAGCTGCAGATATCGGAGTTTTCTTCTTTTGTCTGGCAGCACCGAGTGCCTGGTCCGTTCTCCCAGTGCTCAGAGTACTCAGTCCCCGAATAACTGCAGAATCTGACTTTCAGCGAGTAGGCGAGCAAGGGCCGGAGGCTGCTTGCCAGTTTTCTTCAGAGACAGCTGTGTGCAGGGCGTGTTTGTGAAAGCTGATGGTCGATTCTGGGGAAAATGACTTACCTGTTGTTTGCACATAAAATTCTGTCATTTTTTAATGGGAAAAAAACACCAGTAGCTGGGCACAGTATCTGCCACCCACCTGTCAGCCCAGCACTCTGGGATGCTGAGGCAGGAGGATTGAAAGTTGCAGCCCAGCCCTGGCAGTTTAATCAGAACCTGTCTCAAAATAAAAACTAAAATGGGCTGGAAATGTACCTCCATGCAGAGGCCTTGAGGTCAATCCTCTGTACAGAAAAACAACCATACATTAATATTGGGGAACTCTTTCTAAAAGTGCTGGGCTGAATACTGAAAAGTTCATAATTTCAAAAGAAGCGTTATTAGCCAGGCATGGTGGTGCACGCCTGCAATCCCAGCACTCAGGAGGCTGAGGCAGGAGGATCATTGTGAGCTTGAGACCAGCCTGGGCTACAAAGTGAGCTCAAGGCTAGCCTGAATTGCATAGTGAGACCCTGTCTGAAAAACACCAAAAAAAAAAGTATCATCCAGTGGCTTTTACTACGTTCACAGATGGGTGCAGCCATCACCCCAAAAGTTCTAGAACATTTCCATCACCCCAAAAGAAATCCCTTTTTCTTTTTTTTTTTTGTCCTGACAACCAGGGATCCACTTCTTATCTCTGGGCCTTCGGTTTTTCTGGACATTTGGTGTAAATGGAATCACATAGCACAGGAGTGTTTGTGCTGGCTTCTTTTTGCTGGTATAATGTGTTCAGAGTTGATCCTGTTGTCACTTCGGCTTGTTTCTAGTGTCCTGGGCAGATCTTTGGGACTAAGCTGTTTATGCATCCTACCCAGCCTTGGCAACCCAGCCAAGCCACTGCTCCAAAATGGCTCCACTCATCCTGCTGGGCTGGGGACGTTTCTCACGGGAGGTAAATGTGGACTCCACCTCAGAGAGGGCAAGGTATGCCTCATAAACCCAGAGCCACCCAAAGCAAACTCAGCTCCTCACAGAACCCTTTTCGTGTGTGCTTTTTTTGCCTGGCACTGGGAACTGAACTCAGGGCCTTTGCACTGAGCTACATCATCAGCCTAGTCTCATTAAATTCCCTAGGTAAGACTCAAACTTTCCATCCTCCTGCCTCAGCTTCCCAGAGTGCTGGGATTATAGGCATGAACCACCCTGCTCAGTACCTGTGTACTCAGAGTGCAGGAATGATGCGGAGGGGAGGGAGGAGCAGGCCCCGGGTATTTACAGAAATGTTTTCCTTCAGGGGGATTTATCTCCCAAGTGTTAATTAATTTGTGGTTTCGTTTTCCCAAAGACAGATGGGGAAAACATACATAAGGCACAACCCTCCTCTTAGTGATGTTGTTCTAGGCTCTGTTCCCAGATACCACGAGATGCCAGCACTTCACAGTTTCTCAGTGAGGACGAGGGACTAGGTGAAATCTCATGCCAATGTTACGACCATAGCAACCTGTGGTTCCACACACACGTAAGAAAAGACCGTGTTTAGTGTAAGACCTTGGACAGCCTCACCTTTCAGAATATTTAGATTGTCTAGTCAATTATTATTATTATTTTGTTTTTTTGAGATAGGGCCTCGATATGTAGCTCAGGTTGGCCTTGAGCTCACTATGTAGCCCAGGCTGGTCTCGAACTCACAACGATCCTCCTGCCTCAGCCTCCCGAGTGCTGGGATTACAAGTGTGCACCACCACGCCTAGTCTGATTAATTATTAAGTAGCTGAACATTTTAAGAATAACAGCACTGGGCATAGTGGCGACACCTGTAATCCCAGCTACTCAAGAGGCTGAGGCAGGAGGATCCACAGATTGAGGCTGATGTGGGTCATTTATTAAGACCTTATCTCAAAAATAATGTAGGAAATAAACCTTTATTTTTTGGTTACCACTGGCCAGGCACAGTGCTGGACACCATGCTAGCTGGACTCCCAGGTAACGGGCCAGCTGTGCCTGAGATAGCGGACCACACACGCAAGCATTAGTTCAGTCTGTGCCACTCGTTGGTCCCGCCCCTTAGCTGTGCTGCGTCTTCCATCCACACCGATCCTACGCGGGAGGAGCTGTTATTATTTCCTTTTTAGAGAGAAACTGATGTTTGGAGAAGCGGTTTACCCACAGCCACCGAATGGATTGTGTGTGGGCAGACCCAAAACCCAGCTGCTCCACCGCAGAGCCCGGCCTCTGGATCGCACAGCTGTAGGAACGCTGAACGTGCTGCCAGACACTGAGGCAGGAAAGCAGTTCGGATACTTTTGCACCTGTCCCACTGCTGGGCCAAGCCGTGTATGTCCCCGCCCCGTACTGGAGCTCGGAGCCAGAGCCTTGCACGTACTAAGCAAGTGGTCTGTCGCTGAGTTATGCTCCAAACCCTTTTTGAGACCTAAAAGGACAGGGTCTCATTAAATTGCTCAGTGTGACCTCAGATTTGCAGTCCTCCTGCTTCGGTCTTCTGAGTAGCTGGGATCACCGGCATGCATCTGGCCCTTAAGCGAGTTCTTTTATTGGGTCTGTTTTCCGAGTGGTGAGAGCTCCGTGCAGTGGATACTCTTAAAAAAAAAAAAAACCCCAAAACCCTGGGAGAACGGTAAGGAACCCAACAGCGCTACACAGTTACAGCGTAGCAGCCTCACCTCTTCTGTCCATTCCCTGAAAACCCCCATAAAAGTCGAGTTTACTAGCAGCAAACCCCACCTCCCTTGTTAGAACCCCAGCGCCTGTAGGCTGGCTGTTGCACCGTGTTGCATTAACTCCTGGGTGGCTGGAAGCGCCGCTTTTGGAACCGCACGTTGGCTTCACTTGTTCAGCGTCCTTTAAAGACCAGAGCTGCTGGAAAGCAACCAGGACGGGTGGGCAGGGCCTGTATTCTCCGGTCCGGAATGGGGGCGGAGTCTTTTGCGGATGGACCAATCACGGTGCGCCGTTCGTCTGGCTGGCGCCCGATTGGTGGTTGCCATAGCCGCGGGAGTTCGCTTGACATAATGGCCGCCGCAGGGCGGTGACTCTCGGGCTTTCCCTTCTGGGCCTTTCGCGGCTTCTAGGGCGCGCGCGGTTGGCGGCATGAGCTTTCTGCCGCCTATTCCTTTCCTGCTGCGGCTCCTTCTGCTGGGCTTCCTGAGGCCGCTGCGGGGGGACCTGGGTGTGTACGACAGGGCAGGGACCTGCAGGGCCCGAGGAGAGGAGACCTGGCTTTGAGGGACCTCCGGACCCTGGAAGCCGCGACAGCCGAAGAGGCCGCCACGCGTACCTCGGGTTGACCCCTCCCTGCTTTTCTTTCTGTCCTAGCTTTCATCCCTCCCTTTATCCGAATGTCTGGTCCTGCGGTCAGCGCATTCCTGGTCGGAGACACCGAGAACGTGACCGTGTCCCTGGCCCCGCTGCAGGTCGAGGCAGGTAGGAGTGCGCCCTTCCTGCCGGGGGTGTCTGGGGCGTCCTGGTCCTCAGCCAAGCAGAGATGGGGAGGAAGTGTGTGTGTGTGTGTGTGTGTGTGTGTGTGTGTGTGTAAACCAAAGAGGCCTTTCGAGAGAACGTGAACTAACAATGGCTTGTGTTGGTTGAGCTATTCCTTGTGCTTCGCATGTAGCATCTCGTTTTCCTAACAGTAATATGCTTCCCTCCCATTTGACAGGTGAAGAAACTCGAGTTCAGAGAGGTTGCCACTTACCCAGTGTCACACAGCTGGTATAGGGATTCTATCCTAGGTAGTCTGACTCTGGTGCACTCCTTCCTTGCTGGACACTGCTTTCTTTAAAAATTTTGGTGGTTTTTTTTTTTTAGATTTTTGAGACAGGATCAAACTCCTAACTCAAACTCCTCCTGATCCTCCTGCCTCTGCCTCCCGCTGCTGGGAGGAGAGGGTGTGGCACCACACCTGGCCGCTCCATGCTGTCCCGCTTCTCCTCTTCTCTCCCTTAGGGGTACTTCCGGTTCCCACCTGTGGACTGCTGAGCAATGAGACGGGAGACTGGAGTGTGACAGTGACTCCCAGTGCGGTACAGCGGGAGGTAAAACCGCGGGGCCTAGAGGTTTCTGCATGTGGTCTCTGTAGCGCACTCTTGGTTTGACCCCTTGTGGCTTTCTCTGAGTTTAGAGCGGCCCTGAAACTGTAGGTGTCACCGTAGACGCCCATCCAGCCCAGGGTTCTGCTGCTAGGATTAGGGTCCTTGAACATGTTTCAGGGGGTCTGTGAACCGTATGAGACTGTGCACGAGACTCTCCCCCTCTCTCTTTCTCTCTCAGTACTGGTGATCAGTTCCAGGCCCTCACACATGCTAGGCAGCTGCTCTACTTCTGAGCTACATCCCCAGCCTTTTCAAAAATTTTTATTTTGACATAGGGTCTCGCTCACATGCTAGGTTGCCCAGGTTGGGCTTGAACTCTTGATTTTCCTGCTTCAGCCTCCCAGAGTGCTGGGATTACAGGATTGATCCACCATGCTCTGCCCTGTGTGCACTTTTCTGATGACAGGGTTACCGGCTTCTGTCAAATTATCAACTGAGTCTAGGTCCCAAAAAGCTTCATAGCTACTGATCTGACCCAATGCAAGTTCTGTGTGAGGACATGCAGCCTTGGGGAGGCTAAATGTTTTCTACTGATGTTTATGGAGTGCCTGCTATGTGCCTAGCATCGACTCTGGAGATAAACAGATGGAGAAGATAGCCTTTGCCGGGACACCTAAGTGTCCAAAGCCTTCTGAGAGATACTGGGGATTATTTTCATGGAATTTTTAGTGTATTTAAACTTCTGCTAGGGGTTGGGCGTGGTGGCGCATGCCTGTAATCCCAGCACTTGGGAGGCTGAGGCAGGAGGATCACTGTGAGTTTGAGGTCAGCCTGGGCTACATCGTGAGTTGAAGGCCGGCCTGAACTGCATAGTGAGGCCCTGTGTCCAAAAAAACAAAACAGAAGCCAAAACTTCCGTGGGAATGGAAACACACTTTAAAAGGTTCCAGACACAGTTGGGGTGATAGCTCAGCGACGGTGTGCTTGCCTAGCATGTGGCCGACGCTGGGTGTGATTCCCCAGCACCCCTAAATAAATAAAACTAAAATAATTAAAAAATTAAAAAGTTCCAGGCAAACTGAGTTAATTTATTAGACCCATGTCTGTCTTCCTCTGAGTATCCAGACGTGGTTTGCTTGGGGAATCCAGGCTTGCTGTTCCCATAGTTCAGGCGTGGAGTACAGAAGAGAATTCTGACATCATTGCTACAGTTCTTGTAAAATAGGCCGGGGCTAATATGCATTAAGGTGTGAAGGCTGGCCTTCCACTCACAGTGTAGCCCAGGCTGACCTCAAACTCACGGTGATCGTCCTTCCTCGGCCTCCCAAGTGCTGGGATTACAGGCGTGCGCCACCACGCCCAGCCCCTAGCTGCCCCTTTTGTTCTCCCTTCCAAGTGCTGATAATTAGAGGTGCTCTTCTGAGGGACTCTGAAAGAGGTATCTTCCTGTCAGGGGGTGTCGGAGGTGACGGTGAGTCTGCAGCGGTGGCCACAACAGTGCCTCTTCAACGAGACGGAGCCCTTCGCGGAGGCGCCGTGTCTGCTCCAGACTCTGCTGCTCTCAGCGGCTCGCAGCCCCGCCTGCCTGGCGCACCTCCTCATTCAGGTGGAGATTTACCCCAGCTCTTCTCCGACCCACAATGCATCAGGCGAGTAAAGTCCTTGTCCAAACGTTGGTGTCGCCAGTCCCCTTCTGATGGTGGAATGTGGCCGTGCGGGCTGTGACACGTGCTCAATTTTACCTGTGAGTCTGCCCCGCCTTCCTAAACTTAGCCTTTGTGTTTAGTTTTCTTATTTTAAGAGTTTCTGTTTTGTACTTTTGTATTTAATTAAGATTTACCTTGTTCTACTGTTTGCAAGTTTTGTAAACCACTTTAAGCCCTTTTTGAGAGAAGGCGAAAATTGTTTCTGTGTTGATACTCCTTCCTCTCTTTTTTTCTCTCTCCCTTTCTCCCCACCCACCTCTCACTTTCTTTCTTGTGGTACAAGGGATTGAATCCAAGAATGTCATACGGGCTACATCCCCAGCACTTTTATTTTTTTATTTTCAGTGGGGATCTCACCAAGTTGCTCGGGCTGGGCTCAAACTTGCAATCCTCTTGCCTCAGCCTCCCAGATTGCTGGGATTACAGGTGTGCACTGTCACATCTGGCTTGTGTGGCTCCATTTTAAGGAAAGGAAGGCTTCATGAGTGAGCATCTTGGAAATTATCAGATTTTGAGAGAAACCTTTGAACATCCAGTTCACCTTTGTAAGAATCAGGTTGCTAATTTATGCTTATAGAAACATGTACTCCTTTCTTTTAAAAATGTACACAATAATAATTCATGATTCACTATTTTATACCTTTTAAAAAATAATATAACTTAGGGATTATTCTATAGGTTCACCTCATCTTTTTTGATTGATCCCCTGGTTTGGGGATCAATTTGGGGGCTCACATGAGCACTGCTCTTGAGCTGCACTGGCAGCTGTGAGGCTGCCTACTTTTTAATGGCTGCATAGTGTTCCAGCAGGAGGATGTACTATTGCTTATGTCCCCAGGCGCCTTCTGATGGCCTTGGGTCATTCCCAGCCTTGGATCATACTCGCGCTGGAGCAAGTCCCTGTGTGCACATGTGTGTACATCTTTGGCCACGGGAAATCGGGTTTGGGTTATTCTCCTTTTCACATGATAGGTGGTGTTCTGACCCAAGAACTGCTCTAGACGAGGCACCTTGGGAGGTCTCCCGTGATCGGGGCCACCCTGTGCCCCACTCCCTGCGACCAACCCCAGTTCCTCTGGCCGTGTTGTCACCAGGGTGGGGGGGCGCAAGGATTCTCCCTTAGCAGCCACAGCCCCACGCAGAGGTGCGTGTGCGGTCTCCTCCCTCGTCTCCCCGCTGACTCCTCTGGAGCGTCCTGGGGAGCCTCCAAGGTGCGGGGCGCCGTGGAGAGCCCAGTGCAGGCTGTCCACACAGCGTGCAGTGGACCTGATACTCCTTCTCTCTTTCTTTCTCTCTCCCTTTCTTTCCCTTTCCTTTCCTTCCCCTTCCCCTTCCCCTTTTCTTTCCTTTCTTGTGCTACAAGGGATTGAACCCAAGGCCTTCACACTAGGCTACATCCCCAGCACTTTTATTTATTTATTTTTATTTTCAGATAGGATCTCACCAAGTTGCCCAGGCTGGGCTCAAACTTGGCAATCCTCCTGCCTCAGCCTCCCAGAGTGCTGATTACAGTGCTGTGATCCCAGCACTGTCAGAAAGGAGTCAAGAATAAAAGAATTTATATGTTCAGGAATATTCCAGAGGGTGATTTGAGAAGCTAAGATTCTGCTACTAGGTCCGGGGGTGATGTGGGACCCAGGCAGGGCTGAGTGAGGACTTTATTTTTTTTTTTAATAGTCTTTTAATTTTTCAAACCATTTATTACCTACTTAAAATTTTGTTGTTACTTCGGAAAATTTTTAATTATACCTGTTGGTACTACATAATGATTACATTCCTTATGAGGAGTTGGTGCCTGTATATGACAGATTGTCCCCTTCTCTCCCTACTCAAAAATCTTTTGAAGAAGTAAAAATATGAAGCTGGTTGTGTTGCCGCTCACTTTTAATCCCAGCACTCAGGAAGCTGAGGCAGGAGGATCACTGAGAGTTTAAGGGCAGCCTGGACTACATAATGAGTTCAAGGTCAGTTTGAACTATAGTGAGACCCTGTCTTAAGCAAAGAAAAGAATAAAATCTCTAAAAAATTTTTTTCAGAAGGAAGCATTCTTCTTTTTTTTTTTTTTTGGTCTTTTTGAGACAGGGTCTCCCTATGCAGTTCAGGCTGGCCTTGAGCTCAATTTTTAGTCCCGGCTCGTCTTGACTTGCAATGATCCTTCTGCCTCAGCCTCCCGAGTGCTGGGATTACAGGTATGTGCCACCACACCTGGCTAGGAAACATTCTTTAATGCTTAAAATTAAAAACAAACATGATCAATAGATGCTTAGAAAACTACAGGAGCAATTGATGGAAGTTGTACCCTTCAGAGCACGGACTTCTGTCTTTTCCTTTGGAAGACATGCCTGAGTTTATCTACGTAATGTTTCGGGGTGTTCTTGTACGAGCAGCTGGACTTCAGAAATGTGGAACTGTGTGTGTTGGTGATCCCAATGTATTCGCGCCGACCCCATGGAGGTGTGAAAAACCTTGCACCCAGTTGACAGAGAACAAAAAGAGAAAAAGGAGAAAAAAACAGACAGGGCGGGAGCTTGCCTGGCAGTAACGAAGGAAGCATAGATGTAGAAATGTAGTGTGAACCTCTGCCTCTGACGGACAGTACCCCTGCTCCAAATCTTCACAGCGTAATGTGGACTGGTACCATTGACACAGGAGGGTTCTTCTATATTCAGTTTATTATTATTGCTGTGAATTTTATTTTGGATTTTTGAGACAGGGTCTTGCTATGTAGCTCAGGCTGGCCTTGAACTCTTGGTGATCTTCCTGCCTCAGCCTCCTGAGCGCTGGGATTAAGGCGTGTATCACTATACCCAGCCCTAACGAGTAATTTTTAGCTAGTTGATTATCTTAAAGATCATACCTGACCCTTGGCCTCACTATAACTAGTTCATCTTCATATTTCATAGCTGTGTCTGTATCTGTAGCTTTGTTGTTGGAATAGTAAGTGCGGTCTCACACCCACTTCCTGTGTTGCTCATGCGCAGGGCTCCTTCGGGGGGCTTTAGTGGTGGTGATTTGTGACATGATGATTCAGCTTTGTTGAGTGTCAGCCGTGGGCAGTGTTGTGTTGGTTCGCAGCTGAATTTTCTCTCGTGTTTACTTTTCAGAGAACGTGACAGTCATCCCTAACCAGGTGTACCAGCCGCTCGGTCCTTGTCCTTGCAACTTGACAGCCGGGGCCTGTGATGTCCGCTGCTGCTGTGACCAGGTTTGTTCTTTCTGATTATTGGGCACAAAGTAATACTGCCAACTGTGTGGTAGCGCACACCTGTCATCCCAGCGTGAAGGAGGCTGAGGCAGGAGGATTGCTGTGTGTTCAGGGCCAGCCTGGGCCACACAGTGAGCTCGGGGCTGTGTTGTGTCACACCTGCTCTCCAGGACTGCTCCGGGGCCGCGAGGCAGCTGTTCCGAGGCGCCTGTTTCCCGGGCGTGTTCGGGGGTGAGGTCAGCCCCCCTTTTGACCAGCTGTGTACGGCGGGGACCGAGGGCCACGTCCCTGACTGGTTCCCCCTCCTGTGTGTGCAGTCGTCGCTTGCCAACTCGCCCTTCCTAGGTCACTTCTATCATGGGGCCATGTGAGTACTGGGCGGGGCCAGTCCCAGGGCCGCCCTGTGCAGGGAGCCCTCAGCTCCTCAGTTTGGGTCGCCTGTTTCCTGTGCCCTAAATGAGCTGGGTGTGGTGCTGCATGCCTGTAATCCCAGCACTCGGGAGGCTGAGGCAGGAGGATCACTGCGAGTTCAAGGCCAGCCTGGGCTACAGAGTGGGACCCTGTCCCAACCAAACAAGTGAACCGAACCCAATGAGGAAGAGTGACTGCAGTGAAGCAGGGGCCCTGGCGTGGGAGTGACAGTCTTTCTTGTGGCTCGCAGTTCCCCAAGACACCGCCCTGGCTTTGAAGCCTCTCTGCACGTTGTCCCCAGACGCTCTGCAGACGGTGGTTACAGACAGGGAGACCCAGTCCGGGCCACGGAGAAGGAGGTGTATTTTACTGTGCCACAGGTAAGCGTTTGAATTGAGATGCGCCACGCTGCTGTTGCTTCCCCCTGCCCTGCTGGCAGTGTAACTCCGTCTCGCTTTTGACTCTTTCTCCCTAAGTTACTTGTGGATTTTCCAGGAACTCAGCTGCTAGTGGCTTTTGGATTTTAAAAAAAGTCACTTTAAAATTAATCGCTGTCTTTGCTAAATCTCAAAAAGAACCTGTAATATAAAGCCCAAAAGATTGTCTATAGGCGCTGGGGATTTAGCTCAGCGGCGCAGTGCCTGCCTGGCAAGTGCGAGGTCAGGGGTTCGATTCCTGGTACCGGAAAAAAAAAAAAAGATTGTCTATAAATTTTTATAGACATTATGATTATTCTTCACTTCTAAGTTTTCTTTTGAGGCAGTCTTACTATGTAGCCCAGGTTGGACTTGAACTCTCAATCCCAACCCTCCGGCCACAGCCTCCTGAGTGCTGGGCTTACGGGTGTGACTGGGGCAGGAGGATTGCCATGAGCTTCAGGCCAGCCAGACTACATGGTGAGATCCTCTCTCAAAAGAGGAAACAAAAGAAATCTAGGGTTTGGGACTAGAACCCAAGCCAGGTGTGTGTAGGGCTCTGGGTTTGAGTCCCAGTATCTAGGGAAGAAATCTGATTATGTTTTTTTTCTATTTTTTTTTTTTTTCCTGGTACCGGGAATCGAACTCATGACCTTGCACTTGCCAGGCAGGCACTGTGCCGCTGAGCTAAATCCCCAGCCCCTTAATCTGATTCTGATGAAGAGAGAAAATGCGGTTGGGTATAACCAAGTATCCATAAACAAAGGCGGGTGGGGCGAGGGGGCGCCCTTGTTTGGATGAGGTCACCACTACTGCTCCGGGTCCCCGGAGCTGGGCTGGCACGTGCCCGAGTGTCTTCCCTGTAGCCGGGCAGCTGTAGGGGCAGGAGCTGAGTCTACACTGGGGGGGCAGTGGCTAAGGATGCGAAGAGGTGCCCATCGGTTGTCGTGATCAGAAGCCAGGCTGTCACCTGCCGGCTTTGTGCCTCCCCCAGGTATCACTGGCCGGGCAGTGTGTGCGCGACGCCCCTGTGGCCTTCCTGCGGAGCTTTGACATGGAATGCACCACTCACCTGGATGCCTACCGAGAGCGTGGCAGTGCGGGCCCCGCCAAGGTCCAGGGCAGCGCTGCTGGAGGTACTGTGTCCATCCTCAGAGGACGCTGGGCTGCGGGTCAGGACAGGGAAGGAGCCCGGGGGAGTGCAGATGGCTTCCAGGGGCTCAGCTCAGCAGGGTTTCAGCTGCAGTGGAGGACGGGGTTTTCTTTGGAAAAGAGCACATTGCATATTAATTCTTTTTTTCTTACATGTGGGAGACTGAACCCGGGGTCTTGGTACTAAGCCAAAAAATTTTGCCAGTCCCTCAGATTTTGAAGCAGGGTCTTGCTAAATTGCTGAGTTATTCAGGCTGGATTCTAACTTGCACTCTCCTGCCTCAGCCTTCCAGAGGGCCAGCATTATAAGCACGTGCTGCTAAGCCTGTTTTTATTTTTAAATTAAAATGTTCACAGCCCTGAATTAAAGTTTATAATGTAGTGCCATCTAGTGACTTACCCCCCCGTCTAGTTCCAAAGCTTCTCACCCACAAAGGAAGCCCGAATGCACTACACAGTCGCTCCCCCTGCATGTCTGCCACCTCTGGCCGTGTGTGTCCCTGTGACTTCCCTGTGCCGGACATTTCTATGCATGGATCACCCAGTAGTAAGCTTCTGTGCCCGGTGAAATGTTTTCAAGGTTCTCCAGGTTGCAGCCTGGGCCATGGCTTCTTTCTCATGGGTGAATAATATTCCACCGTATAGAGAAACTACATCCTCTTTATCTGTTTGTTAGCTGAGCTACATACGTGGGTTCTGTCCATGTCTGGGTTTTGTCCATGTGCTGGTGTGAACACATGTGTCCAAGTGTTTGTGTGAAAAGTGTTTTCATCTTCCTATCATTCCTAGGGGAGAGCAGTACACTGGATGTTTCCACTGACTTTGGCGAGTCTCCCTTGTAATTTAGTGCTAAGAGGAAAAGGACTTTGGGCTGGGTGGTAGAGCCCTTGCCTCACGCGTGCAAGGCCCTGGGTCCCATCCCCAGGGCTGAAAAAAAAAAACCCAAAACCAAAAAGCTAGAATTTTTATGGTCCAGGCATGGTGCTACACTCAGGAGGCTGAGACAGGAGGATCTTGAGTTTGAGGCCAGCAGGGGCTACATAGTGAGACTCTGTCTCAAAAAACCAAAACAATAAAAATGCATGGAGGCCTGGTGTCCGAGGGTGCTGGGGGGCTTTCTCGGAGTGGGTGAACAGCGCCTGTGGACTGCACAGTCCTGCAGATGTTAACCCGTGCGTCTCTTTAGCCCCAGTTACGCCCACGGTGACCTACGAGGAAGCAGCCGACCCGGGCAGGTTCCTCACTGCCACAGGTAGTCAATGTCATGCTTCAGCGTCGTTGCTAGAGAGGCCATGTCCGCTCTCCAAGCTTCATGAGCCCCACAGCAGACGGCGTTTCCCTCCAGGACCCAGAGAAGTCTCCGGAGCCGGCGACCTCTGCTGAGTCCCCCTGCTTGCTTTTGAGCTCCGGAGGCCTGGGTGGGACGGGGTGAGCGGGGCGCTTCCTGGCCACAGGTCCTCGAGCCTTCCCGTGGCCGTCCGTGCGGTGGAACCTGGTTACGCGGGGTGTGGCTGCTCCTCCCAGCCCTGTGTTGTTACAGAGGAGACAGCTGTGTCCTTCTCCTGCCTCGGCCTCCCGGGTGCTGGGATCACAGGCGTGCACCACCGTGGCCTGCGCGTGCAAGTTTTCTTGTATTTGCAGAAGCGCTTCTAAGCAGTTCCTCGGCCCCCAGAAAGGTGACCGTGGAAGAACATTACGTTTTCAGATGGGACAACAACACAATCACGGAAATCAGCGCCAGAATCGTCCGGGCGGAAATCAGTGCCCAGCAGAAAGGTACCTCGCTGAGGCGGCGAGCCACTCCCCGCGGGCATGGCCGCCCTGCTGCAGGTCGCGTAACTGACGCCCGTGAGATGCAGTCAGATTTGTTTTGGTCGTGATTCCTGCGTTTCTGATCCGATCTTCACTTTGGTGTATTTCTAGGAATACTGACACAGAGATTCACAGTGAAGTTTGTAAACCGTAATAGCGGTAATGAGAAGGAATTCTCTGGAAACCCAGGTAAGATGGCTGTGAGTGTCTGTCACTCGTGCTACCAACAGATCCTAATACAGTACTCTCAGAAACTCTCCCCACGTTTAGTTGGTTCTACTTATTGGTTTCATTTTCTTTTTACGTTTTTCTTCTTTAAGGTACTGGGGGATAAACCCAGGGCCTTTGCAATGAGCAACATTCCTAGCCCCTTTTAAATTTTTTATTTTGAGACAAGGTCTTGCCATGTCACTAAGATGACCAGGCTGGTCTTGAACTTGCTATCCTCCTGCCTCAGCCTCCCAGAGTGCTGGGATCACAGGTCTGTGCCACCACACTGCCTCTTTATTCTGAGTCACTGTGTTCTTTTCTGATCGCAGCTTAATTGCTTTATATAACCCATCGTTGCTGGACGTGATGAGTCTTTCTCTTTAGCTCCTGGTCTTTGGGAAGAGACCCTGCATTTGGGATGTTGGCAGAATTAGATTCTCAGGAGAAATGAGCTGTGGATTCTCCATGAGGACCTTGAGCAAGGGACTGGGGACCCCCTGGCACCTTGTGCCTTGTTTGGGTCTTTGTGTGCAGACCTGTCACCCTCTGATTCGTCCCATGTTGTCTGCTCCTTGCCCGCTCGGTGGCTCCTGCGTGCCTATCGCAGCGCGGGGACTACGCTGTCCAGTGCAACTGTCTCTCACCTGCAGGGTGGCAGAGTTGTATGTGGAAATGATAAGCCTCCAGGTAGATCGTAAACCACGTTGTGAAGTAAGATATAGCATCCAAATACATTTCGTCTATTTCTTTAAAATTTCTTTGAGATGTCTCACTGTGGTGCCCAGGCTGGTCTCAAACTTGTGGGCTCAAGCGATGTTCTTGCCTCAGCTTCCCAAGCAGCTGGGCCACTCCCCGCCCCAGCAGATTGAGCCAGGGCTTTGTGCACAGCAGGCCAAGGCACTAGCACTGTGGTCCTCTAGCTCAAAGATTTTTTTTTTTGTTGTTGTTTTTTTTTTTGTCTTTCTGAGATAGGGTCTCGCTATGCAGTTCAGGCTGGCCTTGAGCTCACTTTGTAGCACAGGCTGATCTCAAACTCGCAATGATCCTCCTGCCTCAGCCTCCTGAGTGCTGTGATTATAGGCGTGTGCCACCATACCCGGCTCAAAAACTTTCTTAATTTGTAAAAAATTCTAAAAAGATTTGGTATTTGAAAATCGTATCTGTGGTTTGGAGCAGGACAGGATTGTAGGAGGGCTGTGGACAAGGACCCCGTCGTCAGGCAGTTAGCAGTCCTTCCTAGAAGTCAGCACCAGCTGATGGGAATGACCCAACATACGCTGAGATCACTCATAAATGAGTGGCGGGCTTGTGGCTGGGTGGCCTCAGAGCCAACCACTGAGCCCCACAGCCCTGCATGGAGCCGAGCTGAGCGCTGGAGTCGAGCAGTGAGTGAGCAAGTCCGCGCGCCTGTCCTCCTGCAGACAAGGGCCAAGGGCGATGGAGAAGAGAAAGAAGCCAGACTGGTTTCTCTCCCTGTTTATTCCATGCAGGCTGTGAGCTTATTGGTTGGTGCCATCCACACCCGGGGTGGGGCCTCCCTCTTCTGTGAGCCCAGCACCCACACCCAGGACCACACTAAGCCATCCACTGGGCAGCTCTTACTGAAGATGATATCACAGTTAACCGTCACGTGTGGCCGAGTGGGGGAATAGCCTTAATTTCAGGGACCGTAGGAGGGCGATCTCGGCTATGAGGTGTCGTAAGGGCTGAAGCTTATTTTCAAAATGTCCTGCAAAAAGCCACATATTAGCCAGGCATGGTGGTGCAATCCTGTAACCCCAACACTCGGGAAGCTGAGGCAGGAGGATTGCTTTGAGCTCAAGGCCAGCCTGGGCTCCTAGTAAGTTCAAAGCCAGGCTCAATTACATAGCGAGACTCTGCCTCAAAAAACAAAAACCAAACAAAGAAAAAAAGTGAATATCCTTGTCTGTTAAAAAGAAAACAAAAAACAACGAAGGGGCTAGCATTCCCTCAAGGGTATTTCTTTCCCTCTTTAATGATTAACTTTTATTTGCACAGTTGCAGGACATGATTACATTCATTGCTGTGAGCTGGTCCCTGTACCGAAGACATCTCCGTACCCCTCAGGGGTGTTTTTGAAGAAGCTTTGCCTGCCCTTCTGTCTCGCTGGGCCTTCCTGCCGCAGCCCTGGTGAGGCAGTTAGAGCGAGATGGAGAGACGCTAGAGCTTGTTCCTTGTGTGTGTCCAGGTTACCAGCTGGGCAAGCCGGTCCGAGCCCTGAATGCCAGTGGCATAGGTAACGCTACAGCGCTCCATGTTTGGCAGTCAGGTAATCTGCTTTGGCAGTCCTTCACGATTAACCCACTGGTGGACTAGAATTAGGAATATTTTCCTATTTTGAATCTAATCAAGGAATCTGTTAAAGCCCCATTGATTCATGTAGTGGGAGGGAGGAGGTAGAGGCTGTTTTTCGTGGTTCTGTGGGTTTTTTTTTGAGGCAAGGTCTCATTATGTAGTTTAAGCTGACCTCGAACTCACTATGTAGCTCAGCCTGGCCTCAAACTCATGGTGATCCTCCTGCCTCAGCCTCCCGAGTGCTGGGGTGACAGGCGTGCTCCACCGTGCCTGGCTAAACTTTATTTCTATGTTGTTTCTGCCCTGTTTTTCACAAAAAGCTTTGTTAAACATTTTTATTTTATTTTAATTAATGAGTTCATTTATTTTTGTGATCCTGGGGATTGTACTCAGGGTCTTTGCTCTAAGCCAGTTCCCTAGCCCTTGTTTTATTTTTTTATTTTGAGGCAGGATCTCAAGAAGTGGCTAATTATCCAGGCTCAAATGTGCCATCTTCCTGTGTCACCTTCCCAGAGTCACTAGCATAGGCCTGTACCACCTCGTCCAGCTACATTTTTGCTTTTATTTAGCAGGAACATTGAAGAGGGCATCTTTTCCTTTTCTAGCTGGAAGGAGTTTATGCAGCTCTGCGACTTTCAGGCCTGTTTTATTTGGAGAGAACGTGCAGTCCGGCTGCCTTTTAGAGGTTGGGATCCACGAAAACTGCACTCGGCTCAGGTGAGTCTGTTGAGGAACTGACCTGCATTGTGAGCGCTTTGCTTAAAGCTGATTTGCTGCCGGGCGTGGAGGTGCACGCCTGTCATCCCAGTTGTGGGATGACTTGGGAGGCTGAAGCAGGAGAATCACCATGAGTGCCAGGCCAACTTTGGCTGCATAGTGAGTTCAAGGCCAGCCTGAACTACATAGCAAGACCTTGTCTCAAAAAAAGCAAACAAAAAAAGAATGTTCTAGTTCACCTTTAGGTAGTATTTGGAAAGTATATTTACATATATGTATACACATTCATTTTTCTTAATTGAGGTGAAATTAATTATAATTAGTCACTTTAAAATGAACAGTGCGGTGCCATTTAATACTTTCATTATACCCTTATATAGTTGCAAACATTTTCATCACCAAAAAAGGGACATCTGTTCTGGTTAAATAACCACTCCCTAGTTAGCTCCTCCTCCCCAGTCTCTGGCAGCAAGTAATTTCCTCTTCTGTTGTTTTGTTTTGTGTGAGACAGGGTCTCACTACTTGAATTCAGAGCAATCCTCCTGCCTCAGCCTCCTGAGTGCTGGGATTACGGGCGTGCACCCCCATGCCAGGCATAGGTTAGCGGTATTTTAAACCCAGAGTGAAGAAGGTTGCTACCGCCTGTGCTCCTCTAGCTGTGCAGGCGCGGGCGCAGCTCCCTGGGGGCAGGGCACTGGACAGAAGCGGGCTTGCAGTCCAGGTTCAGTGCCAGGGTCGCTGGCCGGGGGTGCCCAGCAGGGCTGGGCGGACATGCAGGGACCAGGGATCAGGACAGAGCCGCGGAGTCGGGCTGAGTTGCGCCCTGTTCTGCAGGGAGCGTGCGGCTGAGAGCCTGGGTTCATTAGTACAAGCAACGCACGTTGCAGCGAGAGGCAACTCTGATTCCAGCGACCTGACCGACGGCTGGCTGGAAATCCTGCGTGAGTCAGGGCTGCGTGGCGGGGGGCACGCGGATTGCTGGCTGTGACTGCAGTGGCCCTCGCAGCATGTGCCTGACGCACATGGCCACTTTTCATTGCGGGTTTAACTGAACACTGTCCAGGGGTCACCTCCCCAGGCAGGAAGCCCTTTACGTCTCTCACCTCCCATTCATGCTTTTAGTTATTTGTGTATCTGTTTACGTAAGACACGGCTTTACTCTATGGCCCATGCTGGCCTTGGACTCCCTGTGTAGCCCAGGCTGGCCTCAGATATTTGATCTTCCGGCCTTGTCATCCCAAGTAATGGGATTATGCACCACCACAACTGGCCTCTTTTATATCTTTTTCTTTTCTTCACTTTGTTCTTTTCTTTTTCTTTTTGTTTTTGTGACTGGGTCTCCCTATGTAGTTCAGCCTGGCCTCAAACTCATCAAGATCCTCCTGCTTCAGCCTCCCAAGTGCTGGGATTACAGGTGTTCACCACTACATCCAACTTCTTTTTTAATTTTTTTTTTTTTTTTTTGAGGTAGGGTCTTGCTGAGCAGCCCAGGCTGGCCTGGAACTCATGCCAATCCTGTTCTCTCAGCCTCCCATGTGCTGGGGTGGCAAGCGTGTGCCAGCATGCCCAGTAGTCTTTTCTAATTTTAGAGAGGAAATATGTACACAAAGGGTTGAGGGAAGGAGGTAGTCAAAGTACCGAGGGTGGCTGAGACAGGAGGATCCCTGAAGCCAGCCTGGGACACATAGGGAGACCTTGTCAGAAAACAAAACAGACAAAGTAAAGCACCCGAGAAGTAAAAAACACGGGAGTTCCCAGAGAGCCCAGCTGGGTGACCGTGAAACCAGAGAGGTCAGTGTCTCTGTCCCATGGGGGAGGTGTGAGCTCCTTCATGTCTGCGTGCAGGACATGCAGCCTCAACCAGGCTGGTACCCGGAAGTGATGGCCGTATGCAGGTACCGGGGAGCAGGCAATTGGGTGTCCCAGGGATAACGTCCGTCAGCTCCACAGGCTCTGAAGGGATAAAGAGCCCCCCCCCCCGGCCCCCACCACCCGTCACCGCCAGTTCCCCAAGTGCCACTTTCCAAGATGAACAAAAACGAATCCCGCGCTCAATTCTGTCTTCTTCTGTTTGTGTGGCTGCCATGGCAACACACCAGGAAGTTGCTTTTTAAATTTTTTCTTAGTTCACATTTGTGTGCATATGCATTACATTCCGGGGGTCCCACGGTGCAGGAGCACAGCGTGTCTTCATGCCCCGCCCCCGCCACCCTCCACCCACCTCTCCGTCCCCTTAAGGAAATCGCTCTTTATCAGCCCATGTGAACTCCTGTCGGTGGATTTCCCACAGTTTTTACTAGTTATTGCCTGAAATAACTTAAAGTGCTTCTGCTAAAGGGCTGGCCGGATTTCAATAGGCAGCTTGGAAATAGAATCGATTGATGGTTTTATTATGTGCTTTAGGACTTTCAAAATTTCAGCAACTACTTTTCCATACAAGGAAACATCTGAAACACACGCAGTGACATCAAGAGCCTATTAGAGGTGAAGGCCTCATGGTGTGAGTCCCGTCTAAGATCAGTTCCCCCTTTTTTGGTACCCTGACATGAGAAGAAAGCTGTTACTATTCCTTTAAAAATGTGCAACTTCACCTGGGAGTGGTGGCGCCACTCGAGAGGCTGAGGCAGAAGGATTGCCTCGCGTTTGAGGCCACCATGAACTGCATAGCAAGATCATGGCTCAAAAATAAAACATAAGAGGCCCCCCCTCAAATGGGCACCTGCTCCCCTAGGCGGAGATCCCCCCGACACCAGTGTGGACACGGCTGCCAGCGGCCCCCTTGGCATCTGTCCGGCCGTTCCTGCCCAGCTGCACATCCGCATCCTCTTCGCAGACGCTGGCGCAGTGGAGGGCATCACGCAGCAGGAGATTCTCGGCATGGAGACCAGGTGCGGCCCCTCGAGGTCCTTGTGTGGTGGGAGTTGGGGCGGCCGAGGGCGCTGCGGAGGATGGGCAGGTGCTGGGCTGGAGTGCAGTCGTTCGTCCTGATTGCGGTGGTCGGCAAAGCGGCTGTGCCCGTGCGGACCACGTGTGCACCCTATTTGTCTTGTCGGGGACGTCTGTTCCCTCCTGGTACACAGACAGCTGCGTCGGGCTCTGCAGCTCAGCTAGGCCTTCATGGGAGAAGCAGGGCCTTGGTGGCATGCAGGACTGCAGCTGGCATGCGGACCAGGGACACCGCTGGCGGCAACGCGGCCGGCCCACTACTGATCCGTGTGAGGCTGGCAGTCGCTGTGCGTCTCCTGAGCTATGATGTGGTGGTAACATCCTTATGTCACAGGCCTCTCCGAAAAGTGTCAGGGTCCCATTAGGCAAAGAGGAGAGTGGAAAAGCCCGCCCACAGCTCGTTCCTGGGTCCTGGTTCCCATGTGGGCAGGAATCTTTTTCCCTTCCTCTCTCAGTGCCTCTTTCGGTGGGCTTCATTCCTGGGGAGCTCCTCCTCCAGAAATGGCAAGGCCAGGTGTCTGTCAATTCAACCAATCCTGTTGAAGAGAACAGATCTGGGCGGGACCTTTATTGGTTCAGTTTGGGTCATGGACTCCTTTGTGAACCAATCACGCTGGCAGGGGCAGTGGACAGCTCTGATTGGCTAGGCCAGGTGATTGGGGTGGGTACCTTCTGCTCCCCAGAACTTTGAGCTGTGAGTGGTAGTTGGGAAAGCTGGGGTGCAGGTAGCTGAAGAAAGAAGGGATTCTGGGTAGGGCTGAACCCCCGCACCCACCACACAGTACTGTTTTGAGGATTCCATGAGATGGTGTGTATGGAGTACCGCAGCACCGCTCACGGCAAAGAATGTGTTCAGTAAACGGCTGGCTCTTGTTACTGTTACCTTGAGAGAGAAGTTAACTTTTAAAACCCCTGTTCCAGGCGTGGTGGTGCGCACCTGTGATCTCAGCACTCAGGAGGCTGAGGCAGGAGGATCACTGTGAGTTTGAGACCAGCCTGGGCTACATAGTGAGTTCAAGGCCAGCCTAAACTACATAGCGAGAGCCTGTCTCAAAAATAACAGAAAAACAAAACACTACCTCTATAGAATGAGATGGCTGGAGCAGAGGAGAGTTAGTGCCTGTGGTCAGTAATTGTAGCCAGGACACAGGCTGGAGTGTTCATTCCATTCCTCTCCCCTGGTGTCTGCATTTGAAGAATTGTGCAGTGTAAATTTGATCTGCAACCTGAGTAGAGGCCTCACCCTCCTGCCTCCCAGGTTCTCCACCGTGGACTGGCAGTACCAGTGTGGGCTGGCGTGCGAGGACACAGCCGACCTCTTTCCTGTCAGCGCATCCGTCCACTTTATCAAAGTACCTGCCCAGCCACCCCGCCCCCTGACAAGGTAATCACTTGCTGACCCGGTAGACACTGTAAGGAAGCAGAAAAATACAGACTTAAAATAGGAAGCTTACGCCTCAGTCAAGTTCACTGGTCTTCACTCCATACGGGTGTCCTAAGCTTCTAAAATGTTTTGTAGATTTCAGATCAATTTCACAGAGTATGACTGCAACAGAAATGATGTGTGTTGGCCACAGCTTCTATATCCATTGACCCGGTACTATCAAGGTAGGTAAAGCTATTTTTTTTTGAGACAGGGTCTTGCTACATAGCCCAGGCTGTCCTTGAATTCCTGACAGTTCTCCTGCCTCAGCCTCCTGTATACTGGAATCACAGGCCTGTGCCACCATGCACAGCCTGGTAAAGTTGATTTCTGCAGCAGTCATCAGTTAGGCTGTGTCAGCTAAATTTATTTTGTCTTTGTGTTTTCTAAGACATGATCTTGCTATGTAGCTCAGGCTGGCCTTAAACTCACTATGTATTATAGGCTGGCCTTGAATTTGCAGTGACCCTCCTATCTCTGCCTCCCAACTGCTGGGATTACAGGCATATGCCACCACACCTGGCTGTATCGGCTAAATTTAAAAAAAAAAATGTGTAAATATCACAGAAAATTTAAAACTTATAGAAAGATTTAAAAAGAAAAAAATACCAGTACACTTGGAAATGATCATCCTTAACAGTTTGACTTATTCCTACCTGAATTATTAGAAAAATGCCAAGCATGGTCGTGCATACTTGTCATCCCAGCACTTGGGAGGCTGAGGCAGGAAGATCTCTGAGAGTTCTAGGCCAGTCTGAACCACATAGTGAGACCGTATCTCAAAAAAGGAAGTTAAGAAATACTACTGCTGTTTATCATTGCTTTCAGGGGAGCCTTACTCTCAGTGTGTGGCCAAGGGCTTGCTGCTGATCTCCTTCCTCTTGCTGGCTGTGTTCCTCAGTAGTCCCTGGGCAAGGATGTGCAGAGCCCAGTGTCCAGCTGCCGTCTACCATTAGGCCTTCCTCGGGGCCTTACGCCCTTACTCCGGTGGTCTGTTGTTGTCCTGTGTGCGTCTGTCATACTTTAATAAATGAAATGTCTTATTTTCATAGAAAATTCTCATTTGGTGTTGTGTGAGCTTCATTCATTCTTGTAACAATCTGGATGTTCAAAGCCATGCCAAATGCACATGCACTAAAAGCCCTCCTTGAGAAGATCAACTATGTAAATAAATGTTAGAAATTTCAGTTTATCACAGATTCCTAGTTCTAGGGGCTTTTTAAATATAGAGTCAGTCTTTAAATTTTACATACTTGTAGTGATTACATTTCCTGTATCCCAGAGAAGGGAACACATGAGGCCTTAAAAGTGCGTGTAATCCCGGGGGTAGCTGAGTGGGAGAGCACCGGCTTAGCGAGCAGGAGGCCTGGGTTCGAACCCTAATATCGTTTATTGGGCTGGGGGTGTAGCTCAGTGGTAGGCCCTGCATGCTGGGTCCTCGAGACTCCACGGGGCTGTCACGACTGTATCCTGTGCCGCTTGGACTTCCCTCCTAGGGCAGTGGCTGCCGAGACAAGGTGACCCTGCTGGGGGATGAGCCCGGGTGCGATGCAGTGCGGGTGTGCGGGCTCTTAAACGAGGGCACTCGAACTGGAACTGACCGAGCCACCTCTGACAGGGCCTAGGGATGAGGGGGCCAGAGCAAGTTCTCGGGGCTCGGGTGGCTGCCTTGGCAAGGGCAAGACGGTGGGCGTGGCTTGAGCTAAGGGACAGCATCCAGGTCAGGGAGGTGAGGGCTGTGAAGGCCGGGGTCGGGATCTCCCCCGCGGTGTGGATTCTTTTCAGGACGCAGAGAAGCCAGAGATTTTTTTTGAGACAAGTTCTCACTAAATTGCTCAGGCCGGGCTTGATCTTGGGACCCTCCCGCCTCAGCCCTCCCGAGGAATGGGATTACAGGTGTGCGCCGCCACCGTGCCCGGCTGGAAGCCGGAGACCTTAAGCAGGCTGCCGTCGGGCTCTGGCTCGCGGGATGGCTCCGGGACGGGGCGGTTCGGAGGAGGCCAGGCTGGGCCGGGTGGCAGGGGAGTCCCCGGGGATGGAGAGGCCCTCAGTGTGGATGGTAGAGACGGCTGCGTTGCGCCCTCGGTAACTGCACTAGAACCCACAGAACTGTATACCCGCGACGGAAATCCCCGCGCCAAGCCCACTCAAGACGCGTTTCCCAGCCCCGCGGGGGTCCATGCCTACACTCCGCGCGCGACCGAAGCCCTGGGCGACGATTGGCCGGCGGGCAGGGGGCGGAACCGGAACCGGTCGCGGCGGGGGCGGGGCTGTTCCGAGCCGGAAGTGGCGGGGCGGGGCCTCGCGGGCCGCAGCGGCAGGCGTCCGCCTGCCAGGCGGGCGCGGGCTTC
>NW_004955482.1:5278035-5342204 GCF_000276665.1 Chinchilla lanigera | reverse complement strand
GGGAAGAGGCAGGTGCGCTCCCCGGGGAGGGGGTGCTGTTGGTTTCGTTGACCGGAGGGAGGTGCGCCGGAGCGGGCCCGCGGGCCGTGCACCGCGGGGTGGAAGCCGCCTCCCCAGCAGGCCACCGCAGACACTCGCGCGTGTGCGTTTACTTAGTGTTGCCAGCCTCCCGCGTCGGGACCTGCCGGACTGTTCACCCCTCCTGAGGTCAGGACCTCACACAGGCCCTGGCCTTCGCTGGCATTAATAGGTGTTTGTTGAATGAATGAACAAGCTTTTATGAGTGTCTCCTATGCCCAGGCACTGTTTTCGGTGCTGGGGACTCGGCGTGAACAGGGCAGCCTGTGTTCTTGGTGCTCAGTCTGGGAGGAGCCAAGTCCACACTGGCTGATTGTGAGCCTGATAAGTGAACAGAGTGTGCAAGGGAGCAGGACCTGCACTGATGGAACTGAGTCACTTGGCGAACGTTTTCTGTCCTGTGCCACTTCTGTCTCCCGACCGTTTCACTTCATCTTTTGGGGGGGTCCTTAATTCAAGAGGAAACACCCAAGGTCTGATAGGAATGGGGCTTGTGTGGGCCCCATAGGGACACCGTCACCTCACAGAGACGTCCTGGGTGACAGCAGGTGGCAGCCACAGGCAGAGTGGAGGCCGTCCTGGTGCCTGGGCCCCTGCGCCCTGGACCAGGCTTGAGTTCCCGGGCAGGTGCGCCTGAGGGGCGGGCGGGAGGCAGACCCTTCCTACAGAACAGGGAGATTGTTCAGCCACTGGAGGCTGAAGTGAGACACTTTATCACACCTGACTGACCAAACACTTTTATCCCCACCAAGCCTGGGTTTCCGCAGATGCCTTAATATCATGTCGGAAGTGTGTCCGGGTCTTTTTTACTGGCGCATCAGTGGAAGAGAAAGTGGTGTCTTTTTTTTTTTTGTCTTGTGATGATGGAACCCAGGGCAGTGACACCCCGAGTCCCTCTCTTGACTTTTTCCCCCAGGCAGAGAAAACTTAACACACTAAGATAAGCATGCGTGGTGGGATTTCAGGGCACCCGCTGCTGTGAGGCTGCCGATGTCCAAGCTGAAGGCCCAGCTTTCCTTGCTCCTGCTGGTGTTTCTTGGTGACTTCACATTCCCAGGCTGAGGTTGTGGATGGCGCCATCCTTTCTGGCTCGCTGAGGCTTTTCCTTGAGTGAGTGAGTGAAAGGAAGGGGGCTTGTCAGGGGTTTCCTTGGTGACAGTCCATGGGAAGACCTGGAGGAGAGAGGTTGTGCAGCTACTCAGGGGACTTGGGAATGGAAAGGTCGCCTCCCTTTTGTGATAGTTCTCAGGCCAAGAAGTTTCCTCTTTGGTCCTTTGGCGGTGGCGGTGGGGACACACAGTGCCTGCTCTGTACTCCCAGCACGGGTCTCCTCTTCTGGACTTAACAGAAAGCTCTGGTAATAGGTGCTTCACGCTGTGACTGAATTGGGGTGATTCCCACCCTACACAGGAAAACCCCTCGAACTTTGTAAGATTGCTGGGTGTGGTGCCCCACTCCTGTAGTCCCAGCACTCAGTAGGCTGAGGCAGGAGGATCACCATGAGTTTGAGGCCAGTCTGGGCTACATAATGAGCTGAAGTCCAGCCTGAAATGCATAGTGAGACCCTGCCTGAAAAAGCAAACAAACAAACAAAAGCTTTGTAATATCACCCATGCAACAGAAGAACAATGAGTGTGTATAGGTTGGGGTGGATGTATGGTTCAGATCCAACCGCTGCCACAGAAATTTAGCTCTTTACAAAGATTCTGCTTATAGAACCATAACGCGCCATTAGGCTTAAGTAGTGCTTGCCACTGGAGAAAGAAGCTTTGAACTTGGGTGTGGTGTCACACGGTGGCTTTTGTGTGTAGCTTCCTTTTCCCTTCTGACTGCTATACAGACAGGTTGTGCGTGATTCATCGGGAACTTGGAAGTGGTTACTTTGGATTGTATGGCCTCCAGAATGAGTGTGATAAGTGAAAGTGAAATTGGAATTATTTTTCTTCTAGTTAATTGTTTGAAAAATTCAAAAAACTGAGCAAGGACTGAGACTCTGGAAGTCGACCTTTCTCAGGCAGGTTGAGCAGTTTTATGTCAAGTTGTCTAAATTACTTTCTTAGGGGCTGGGGATTTAGCTCAGCGGCACAGCTCCTGCCTGGCAAGCGCAAGGTCGTGAGTTTGATTCCCGGTACCGGAAAAAAACAAACAAAAAAAACAAAGTAAATTACTTTCTTATTTCGTTTTTGTTTTTGGTACTGGGAATTGAACTCAGGACCTTACGCTTGCCAGCCAGGTGCTTGTGCTGCTGAGCCATATCCCTAGCCCTAAATTACTTTTTTAGAGTGTCCAATACCAGTAGCTCTGGACAGAATAGATAAAATTTTTGTCCTAAATGTCTTTCAACATGAATGACTAATGTTTTTCTTATAAGAGTAGTATATATATTAAATAATTAAGTAAAGAAAAAAAGCAGTATATGTCAGTTATGGGAAATTGGGAAACATGAGAATAATACACTATTTTACATGATCCCATACCTACAGCTTAACACTTTTTGGTTGATCTGCTTTTCATATACAAGGCATGACTCATTTCCTAATTTTATTAAATATTCTTTTACTTTCTTTTTTCTTTGCTGGGCCTTCCTTTTCTTTGCTGAACCCAGGGCCTTCTTACTGAGCTACATCTCCAACCCTTTATGTTTTACTTTGAGACAGGGTCTTGCTAAATAGATAAATTGCCTAGGCTGGGTTTGAATTCCCAGTCCTCCTGCCTCAGCCTCCCAGAATGGTGAGATTACAGATGTGCACCATATACTTAGCCTTTTGCTTCGTTTTGTGTTTGTTGTTGTTTTGTTTTGCTTATGAGACAGGGTTTCACTTTCTAGTCCAGGTTGGCTTCAAACTCCTATGTAGCCCAGGCTGGCCTGAGTTTATAACCCTCCTGCCTCAGCCTCCTGAGTCAGGATTATAGGTGTGCACCACCACACTGGCCTACAATATCTTTCACTGTTTTAAGCTTTGTGATATAAGGCATTAAATAGAGGCAAGAGTACAGCAGATCCCCTCTATGTGAACTCACGATTGCTTTAGTCTCTTCCCCTTCCCCTCCCAGTCTCGATCATTTTGAGCAAATCCAAAATGTATAATTTCATATTTCAGTAAGTCTCTCTATCTTTAAAAAATCATTGCTGTGATACTGTATTGTACCTGAACATTTTAATATTAAATTTCTTACTATAGTCAAATATCTGGTCATTTAAAATACCAGCTTTAATAAGGGTATAGCAGTAGGTTTGTGGCTAAACCCTGCCTTTTGTTCTTTATTTGTGGTACTGAGGATGAATGCAGGGCCTCACCCCTGCTTGGCCAGTGTACTGTACCACTGAGCTGTGCCCCAGCCCTTTATAAAATTTTGAGTCAGTCTTACGAAGTTGGCTAGACTGGGCTCAGGCTTTCGAGCCTCCTGCTTCAGCTTCCCAGAGTGCTGGGATTAGAGTTGTGAGCCAGCATGCCTGTACTTTTTTTTAGTCCATGTTTACAGTACATAACATGTACATTCCTTGCATGGAGTTGGTACATGTACACAACACATCTTAATTCCTTCTTCCATCTCCCTTTCCTCCCAAACTGTACTTTCTATACAGAGTTAAAAGGTGTATCATCCAATTCCCACATCCCAAGTGTGCAGTTTCACTGATTATTAGAAAGTGTGTTTAGTCAGACAACCATTGCTACAGTCCAGTTCTAGAATATTCTGCCGCCCTAGTAAGGTGCCCATTCCTGTAGCTGAGTGACCCTCATTCCTTCCCAGTCCTAGGCTCTCTGGCTTTGCCAGTTGCAGGCACTTCCTGTACACGGTGCCCGGTTCTTTTCATTGCTAAGTAGTATTCTGTGGAATGGCTGTAGTCTATACTTTCTTTAATCTTTTCCTGTTGTTGGATTTGGGGTTAATACATTTTCTCTATCCCAGAGAATGATATTCTTTAAATTTTTTTATCCGTATCTGTGTTGTTTTTCCTTAAGTTAAATTTCTTCATGGGATATTTCTGGGCTGAGGGATATTTTTCAGGCTATTTTTTTTTTTATAATAACAGTTGCCAAATCTCTGTCCAGAAGCATGTGAAAATGTACTTTCCCCCAAATCATTGCTGAAGATATTTTATTTTATAAATAAATTTTGCCGGATGTGGTGGTGCATGGCTGTGATTCCAATACTGAGAAGGCTGAGGCAGGAGGATCGCCGTCAGTTTGAGGCCAGCCTGGGCTATCTAGTGAGTTTAAAGCCAGCCTGAGCTGCACAGGGGGACTTTATCTCAAAAAATCAAAAAAAGAAGTAAATTTAGGGCTAGGAGTGTGATCAGCAGTGAAGCCTGCGCTTAGTGCACACAAAGCCCCAGACTTGATCCTCAGCACCAGAAAATACAGGTAAGTGATACAAATGAAAGTCAGTCTATTTTTAAATTTTAAAAATTTAAAGCAATTTTGTATCCTTTTCTCAGCTCAACCAGAATGTAAGTTCTTTTCAAAGAAAATTTGTTGGTGAGGTGAAGAGGTGTGAAGAACTGGAACGGATATTGGGTAAGTTTATTTTCCATTTTAATAATGTGCACAATTTGTTTTAGAAAAGTTAGAGAATCTAGTAAGCTGAAAGAAAGAAAAAGCAATTGTTCATATTCTCCCCATTGAGAAGTATGCTTTTTGCAGGTATTTGTATGCACTGTTTTTTCTTTTTTTGAGACAGGGTCTTGCTATGTAGCCCAGGCTAGCTTAGAACTCACAGTGGTCCTCCTGCTTCAGCTTCCCGAGTGCTGGGGTTACAGGCCAGTGCGGGGTTACAGGTGTGCTCTACCACACCTGGCACTTGTCCGCATTGTTTTTTCACCCTTTGTATCATTCATCTAGAGAGGCAAGGGTTCACCTACCTAATGGCCAGCTTATTTTGCCATGGCCTTGTCCTTTATTTAGTAGTGCTGCTGGCTACTCAGGTTCTCATGCTCCCCGCTGAACCAATCAAAGGAGGCCATTTATCTTGGTAAAGAGGAAGAAGCATTCATTCAAAGCTGGAGCCGGGGCCCACGTGCCCTGAAGCCCCGTAGTCTTCGATGCTACAAATCTCCACGCCTGCCTATCACTTCCGGCCAGCTTGCGCACATCCCCTTTCTAGCAGACAGGAAGTTGGGCTGTGGCGTCTGTGTTTTCTGTCACTTCTCTCACTTCATCAGGGTGAGAGAGGAGGGGTGTTGGCTGCGTGCTCATTGGAAGCTGTTCAAAAGTCTAGCTTTTGAAGCCCCATGCTGCCCTGCCAGTTCCAGTAATCCATTACTGTTGCCAGGCCAGGTCCCACAAGGTCCGCTGAAGCTTGCTTTGCATTTTGTCGGTGGGCTCTGAGGGTCTCTAGGGAGACCGTATGTGGGAGGGCCCAGTGCTGGGAGAGGCGCTCTGTCCTAGCAGAGGGGCTGCTGGGGTGGGCTGGGCCTACTTGGTCTCACTCGATTCTGGTGTCAGCAGGTGGTTTTGGGGTCTGTGCCCCCCCAGGGGGCGATGTGGTCCCATGGGATGGATGCTTCTGCTTGGAGCGGTCTCGGTTTTCCGGGCTGTGCTGGAGTCCAGTGTAACCATAGGCAGGGGAAAGGGACAGGTGCAGGAGAATTTGCTTTTTGAGGGATGGGTGAATGGAAAGCCTGTGGGTGGGGGCAGAGGATGTGACTGGAGGGATTTCTAAGAGCAGGGTGCTACTGTAGATTTTATTTACTTTTTTGGTACCGGGAGTTGAACTCACGACCTTGTGCTTGCCAGGCAGGCACCGTGCCGCTGAGCTATATCCCCAGGTATAGATTTTTTTTTAAATTGGGGATTTTGAACATTAACAGAAATGTTCAGCCATCTGCACTGTGTTGCTGCTCACATCACTGGAACCCCGATAATCTGTGTGGATGGCGTCATTAGCGTGGCGCTGCTTCCCTGTTGCACAGTGGGCATGAGGTGCTGGGCGGGGTGAGGGGCAGAGGTGGGGCGTGAACTTGTCCGAGGCTCCCTGTCTCGTGAACTCTTGCAGACTTAACAAGAAAAGGAACTCTCGTCAATTTAGGAACAAATTGGGTTAAATGATTTGCATTTATTTCTAGAAACCTCTTAAACCTAGTGCTTTTTTGGTGGGTGGGAGCCTGAGACAGGGCCTTGCTAGGCAGTCCAAGCTGGCCTTGAACTCACTGAGTGGCTCAGACTGGCCTTGAACTCATAGCCAGCCTCCTGCCTCAGGCTTCCAAGCACTGGGATTACAGGTGTGCACCACTACGCCCAGCACACTGGGTGCTTTTTGCTATCAAGCTGGTGATACAGACTTGCTTTTCTTTATCCTTCTCTCCTTCCAGCTTTCTTTCTTTCCTTTCCTTTTTTTTTTTTCTTTTGAGACAGGCTCTCCCTCTGTAATTCAGGCTGACCGTGAACTCATTGTGTAGCCCAGGTTGGCCTCAAACTCATGGCATTCCTTCTGCCTCAGCCTCCTAAATGCTGAGATCGTAGGCATGTGCCATCATGCCTGGCTCCCTCCAGCTTTCATTTCTTCATTTTCCAAAATACTGTAAGAGCTCTCCCAGGTATTGTGACTTCTGAGCTCAAGAGAAGGACGGGTTTGTTTGTTTGTTTGTTTATTTATTTATTTATTTATAGTACTGGGGGTTGAATCCAGGGCCTGTACACTGAGCTACATCTCCAGCCCCTTTTAAAATTTATTCACTACTATTTCCCCATTTACACAGTCGCTCACTTACGCAGCTTTCATTTACTGGATAGTTGCAGGGCTGCAGGCCCTCTGTTTGATTCAGGACGCTCAGTTCTGCTGCTGAGAACGTGTCTGGATGACTTAGGGGAGGCGAGGTCGAAGGCATTGCCTCGCAGCCAGGGTGTGAGCTACAGGCGCAGCCCTCTACCTCCTTGGCCTCTGAGCTGTTCTCTCCAGATCTGTCTTGTCTCGGTGGGCTTTCTGCCCAAAACCTGCAATTCCAGTCTCATCAAAAGCAAAACCTGAGCCGGGTGTGGTGGTGCCCATCTGTTGTCCCAGCACTCTGGGAGCCCAAGACAGAGGATCACAAGTTTGAGCCCATCTGAGGCAACTTAGCAAGACCCTGTCTCAGAATAAAAAACCAAAAAGGGAGTCCTCTTGTCGTGTCCCATTGCTGCCATCATTGTGCAGCTGGACAGTTCATCCACTCACCACACTGGCCTTATTTTATTACTATTTTTTATTTTGAGACAGGGTCGCACTAAATCACTAAGTTGTCCAGGCTGGGCCAGCACTTGCGGACCTTCTGCGTCAGCCTGCCACAATGCTGGGGTGACAGGTGTGTGCCGCCACAAGACTCTTGATGTTAGTGAACACATAAATTGGCAGTTCCACGGTCCCGTTTCCAGTGTCAATAGCGCAGCTGTGTGGCCTGCACACTGCACCAGGGTGGTTTTGCTGCCGGAGGAGGCGAGGATCTTGCCGGACACAGCTCTTCTTTTTTTCAGTACTGGGAATTGAACTCAGGACCTTGCGCTTGCCGGGCCTGGCCCTGAGCCATATCCCCGGCCCAACGCCAGCTCTTCTGAGGGCTGCAGAGAAGCTGCGTGGCTGGCTGTTGGGGATAGTGGCTGGGCGTCACTTGGGCTGTCTCCACACTTGCAAGTGTGTCCCCAACACTCTCTCTAGTCTACAGGGCAGAGGCTCAGAAGTTCCTGGGTGCCAGTTGAGCAGTGCAAATAGTTGGAGGAATTTGGGCAGACACTCCTCAAATTATTGTTCATTTTGCCCTTGCAGGTCAATCTCTCTAGGCTCCCTCTGGGCAGCTTTGCAGATCTTTAGGACAAAGTTTTAAAAAGTGGCCCAAAGTCAGTTGGGACAAGCAAGAGTTTTATGTATTCAAACCTGGGGATTTAGAATGTTGTGACTGAAATGTACTGTGGGAGGGTTTTAGTTTTTTGTTTGTTTTGTTGGGTTTTGTGAGACAGGGTCTTACTATGTAGTTCAGGCTGGTGTTGAACTCACTGTATAGCCCAGGCTGGCCTCAAACTTGCAGAGATTCTCCTACCTCAGCTTCCCGAGCACTGGGATGACTGGCATGTACCACGCCACAGCTGTGGTAGCTTTTTGTACCTGATTTGTTTCCCTCTTGTTTTCACAGTGTATCTGGTACAGGAAATCACTAAAGCAGATATTCCCTTGCCTGAGGGAGATGCCAGTCCTCCTGCACCGCCTCTGAAGCAGGTTCTAGAAATGCAGGTAACTTGACCCTAAAAAAGCTGGTGGTTTTGTTGGTTGTTTTTTTTGAGGCGGGGTGGTAATGGAAATTGAACCCAGGGTCTTTGCACCAAGCTACATCTCCAGCCCTTAACATTTTTTATTTCCTGCTAAGTTGCTAAATTGCCAGGCTGTGCTGGAACCTGTGATCTTGCTCCAGCCTCTCAGTGCTGGGATTACAGGCCTGTGCCCTCAGGCCTGGCCCATTCTCTTTAGGGATGTAAGTCGTGGGCTCCCTTCTAGGTGCTCGTGTCCAGAGGCCCATGAGAAGTAGGAGGTCATCAAATCCGCCACATGATGTTGACAGCGTGCATTCTGGGATCCTGTTGTGTTTCAGGCCTCTCCCAGTACCAATGACTGAGGCCCCTGGCAGGGCTCCTACATCCTTTCCACACTCACCTGATGCTGCCCTGTGGCTTTCAGGAGGCCAGTGAGGGCAGCAGACAGCATGCCGTCCCCCTAGACCCAGGGTGCTGTAACCTATTAGCATCTCCCTGAGAACCATCTAGCGAGGATCCTATCTGATCCTCGTATAGTTTATTTCTCCTAGAAATGGCCAGGTCCCCATTGCTCTTTGTTTATTTTTTAATTGTTTGGTTTTTTGGAGACAGGATCTCTCTACATAGTTCAGGCTGGCCTTGAACTCCTGGCGAGCCTCCTGAGTGCTGGCGTGAGAGGCGTTCACTGCCCTGCCTAGCACTTACTGCTCATTGTAAACAGTGAGTGTGGTATAGCTGAAGCCCTTCCCTGTCAGCTGCTCTATTTGCCTGTCTGGGAGGAGATCACTTCCGCTCTAGCCTGTGGGTTTGGCCCGTCCAACGGGTTGGTTACGATACCATTGCAAACAGCAACTGCTCTTTCTAGTTATATAAAGCAGGGCACCAGTGGTGAGGGGTGTGTGTTAAGTGGCTTCTTTGAGTACAGTTCACCCATTCAGTGATGTGCTTTATGGATGCTTGTAGCTTTTGTTGTAATGGTGAAGTACTGGTATGATCTGTTCTCAAGAATTTTTATGTCCACATAATTCTGTCAACAGCACATGCCCAGAAACTCTTAAGTTGGAGACTAGGAAAATGTATCTTTGGAAAAGATGATGTAAATTTTTTCTGTGTGTTGCAGATCAAAGGATAGGTTGACTTAGCACAGGGCAGCGGTGGCGAACCTGTAGCACTGGAGGCTCCAGAAGGTTCGCCATCCCTGGCAGAGGGGAGTGGGCAGGCACAGGCAGAAAAAGGAGAAGAAATGAGGAGAGAGGGGGCCCAGCCTCCAGTTTCTCAGTTCCACGTGAGGCGTGGGTCTCGTAGGAGTTACAGGTGGCCTTTCAGACCTTGGTGTGTTTTTACAAACTTACGTAAATACTGGATTTTTTAAAAATGCCACTGGCTTTGGTAAGTCATAAAAAGGTTACTAGCTGTGGGCCATAGTGACATACTCCTGTAATCCCTGTAATTTTTTATTTTGTTTGTTTCATTTTACAGTACTAGGGATTGAACCCGAGGCCTTTGCACCGAGCTACACCCCCAGCCCATGCCTCCCCACTTCTTTTTCTTTTTAAATTTGAGACAGGTTCTCACTAAGTCGCTCAAGCTGGGCTTGACTTTGTGATCATCCTCCTCCGCGCTGTCCAGTGACTGCTGTCTCATTGTAGGAGCAGCTGCAGAAGCTGGAGGTGGAGCTTCGAGAAGTCACCAAGAACAAGGAGAAACTGAGGAAGAACCTACTGGAACTAATCGAGTACACCCACATGCTGAGGGTGACCAGGACCTTCGTGAAGCGGAATGTGGAGGTCTGCGGTGGCTCTGGGGTGGGGCGGGCTGCTGCCTTATAAAAGCTCCTGCCGGAGCTGGCGGGTTCGTTACCAGCCCCTGAGGCGTGCTGCTTCCTCAACGTGAGGAGCTCCACCCGAGCTGTGCTTCTGGGGGAGCGGGGCGGGAGTTGTGCCGCACCAAGAGAGCTTTGGGACTTGGACGTTAGGGAATGGGTGCGCCAGACTGAGTCTGCTTTGCAAAGCTCCGGCTCCCTGCGTTGGTTGGTCGAGCCGTGACGGTACTACTTATTTCTCAGATGCTCTAGCTTGCAGTGGAAAGAATCTTTTTATGATCATGGGAGAAAACGGAATCGGGGAAGTTGAACCCTAAAGTTAAGTTTTCTTTAATTGTTAAGGTTAAGAAAGTTTTTAAAAAAAATCTAATCTATGAGGATAAAGAAGAGGCTGTGTGGTGTGCTGCAGCCCGTGGGCCCTTAATGGAGAGTGCTTGGTATCAGAGGTGGTTTAGGGTTTGGAGTCTTGGATTGGGGAATATTTATGTAGACTTTACAGGTTAAGAATGCCTAATATCAGAAGTGTGGATTTCCGAGTCTGGGGCTCCGGGTGCCCAGCCTGTCCGTACAGGAGGAAGGAGCCTGCCCCGCTGCCTTGCGGCCACTCCAGCTCAAGAGCCCTGATCAGGTTGTGGGCTTTAGCATTAAGCCGTGACCGAATTTGTAGATGCCCAAGTAGCTGACAGAAAAAGGGTGAAAAGTTGTCTTCTTGCATATGAGCTGAGTTACACACCTCACACGTGTGGGTACTTTGCGCCCGGATCTGAGTAGTTCCTGATGCTACTTGTGTGGAAAGAGGATGTGAGACATTGTCACCTGGAATGACGCATGCTTGGTTTTCTGTCTCTTTCCAGTTTGAACCCACTTACGAAGAGTTCCCTCCCTTGGAGAGTGAGTGTTTGTTGGACTACAACTGTATGCAGAGGCTGGGAGCGAAGCTGGGGTAGGTACCAAGGTGGGACACAGGCCCCTTGTGCTGCAGGATGCTGGGTGAGCGCGGACGAGGCTTGTTGGGGCAGACGCTAGCCCCTGTGCCTGCTGGGACCCTCTCAGCTGTGTGGACGCCTGGCACGTGCTGGGAAGGGTCTTGGTGTCGTGAGTTGTGAAGAAGTGACGTCGATGTCACTCAGTATTGCTCGAGAGTCCGATATAACTGGGCTGGGCGGCACCAGCTAAGGACACGGAGGGGCTAAGCTGAGCTTCTTAGCTTGGGGCTTTACTGGGCTTTTTCTGTGTACTCTTCCGGCTGACTTGAGCTGGTGATGACTCGCTCCCTTGTGTGATTTTTTTAAAAATGCACTTCTGTTCCTTGGTCAGTTCTCTGAAGGCGTTTGGAGGGGCTCACTTTGTTTTCCCCCAGCGAGGGCTGTGTTTGCCTCGGCCAGACAGCTGCACGCACTGCCCGCCCAGACTCGTCCACGTTACTTCCTCAGCACGGGCTACACGGGGTTTGGTTCGGGTTTTGGTGGAGGAAGTGGTGTGAATGTGAGCCTCAGCCCTGACTGGTTCTGATCTGTGGCTGCAAATCCTCAGCGTGGGTGTCTTCCTCTGTCTTTCTGTGTCTCACACAAAAACTGAGAGGGCCCTCACTTGTAGGCACCTTTGCAAAGTGGATCGGTTTGGCACGCCCCGTTCGCTAACGTCCAGGTCCCAGCTCTCGGGGATTCAGTTCCGTCCCTTCCCTTGTGTGGGCCCAGTGCCTGTCGTGTGGTCCCCATGCTGGCACTAGCCAGGGTTAAAGTACTGGCTCAGTAACAGCTGCCCCTTCTGTTTTATTTTCCGGGTCTGGAGATTGAACCCAGGATCTCTCTCTGAGCCGCATCTCCAGCTCTATTTTATGTTATGTTAGTTTTTTGAGACAAGGTCTTGCTAGGTTGCCCAGGCCAGCCTCAGCCTTGTAATCCTCTTTCCTCAGCCTCCATGTAGCTGTGCTGACAGGCATGTGCCCCTGCACCAGACCTCAGTTACACTTTTAAAATGATGCTTCACAGACGTTTTATCTGGCATTTGAGATGTGTTGCAGTTGGGGGCCCTCAGCCTGACTTCGCCATTTTGCCGGGCACGGGAGCCTCCGCGTTCTCCCACTGCAGCTTCGGCTGACGGCAGCCTTTCCTCGTGCTCCCTCATGCTCAGGTTTGTGTCTGGCCTCATTCAGCAAGGCAGGGTGGATGCGTTCGAGAAGATGCTATGGCGAGTCTGCAAAGGGTACACCATCGTGACCTACGCGGAGCTGGACGAGCCCCTGGAGGACCCTGAAACTGTGAGTGCCTCTCCCGCCCCCTTGAGCCACAGCGGACTCGCAGCAGGGTCAGAGGCAGCACAGAGCCAGCGTCCCATAGCCTGCATGTGGCTTCCGGGCCTGAGTCCCCAAGCGCAGAGTGCTAGCCTACCGTATGAACCAAGCTCCACATCTTGGTTTTTTGTTTTTTTTTTGGTACTGGAAGTTGAACCCAGGACCTCACTGGCCAGGCAGATGCTGCACCACTGTGCCACATCCCCAGCTCTATGTCATCTTCACTGGTTTAGCTTTTAGTGCTGGGGAATGAACCCAGGGCCTTTGTACTGAGGTACATCCTTAGCCCTTTTTAAATTTTTTATTTTGAGATAGGGTCTCCCTAAGTCACTAAGTAGCCCAGGCTGGGGTTGAACTTGAGATCCTCCTGCTTCAGCCTCCCAGAGTGCGGGGCTGATAGAGGTGTGCCACTGCGCCTGGTTTCACCCTGTTGGCTTCATCTTGCCCATCCCTCTGGCACTCATGCCTTTCCTTTGCTGTGTCCCTCCCCGTCAGTGGGAATGGAAGTCCCTACCCCTCCGAGGGTGGAGGTTTTGTCCTCTCTGCTGCAGTGTCCCTGGTCCTGTGCTGGCCCCTGGCAGAGAGGTGAAGAATTTGCTTCGTTCTCTGGGCACCGAATTTGGGGCGCATTAGGCAAGCCGTGTGCGGCCCCTGTTTTCCTACTCAGGTTTCATAGAGTTCTGCTTTGGTGAACATTTGTAAGTGTGCTCTGTTCTCCATCGTCCATCTCCCAGCATGATGTTCCTTTAAAGTCACGGTGAGCCGGGCGTGGTGGTGCACACCTGTAGTCCCAGCCCTTGGGAGACTGTGGCAGGTGGGAGTTCAAGGCCAGCCTGGGCTGCACAGTGAGAGCTTGGCTCAGAAAACAAAATACAGGAAAAGAAAAAAAAAGGAAAAAGTTACGTATATGAACTGCCGACTCTCCTTGTCCTGGTAGGGGGAAGTTATAAAGTGGTACGTGTTCCTCATATCCTTCTGGGGAGAGCAGATTGGCCAGAAGGTGAAGAAGATCTGCGACTGGTGAGAAGCCACACTGCATCTGCGTGATCTGGCTGTGCAGAGCCCTGCTTCCTCGGTCTCGCTCAGCAGCTGCAGAGAAACACCCCAGGCTCCCACGGCCTGCTGTTTTCCATGTTTCTTTCCCTTCCCTTGCCTTCCGTTCCCTTCTTCCTTCCTTCCTTCCTTCCTTCCCTCCCTCCCTCTCTCCCTCCTTCCCTCCAGCATATTTTCACTCTGTAGTCTAGGCTGGCCTTGAACTCACAGAGATCCTCTTACTTCAGTCTCTAGAGTGCTGGAATGTGCCCACCACACCTGGCCTGAAGAGCCAAACTATTAACCACTGGATTTGTCTTCTCTTACCAGGGTGTTACTTAAAATATTTAAAAGTAGCAGTAGGGTATTGTGGCGCATGCCTGTCAAACCAGGACTCTGGGAGGCTGAGGTAGGAAGACTGCAAATGTGAGCTCAGCCTGAGCAATTTAGCAACTTGCAAGATCTTGTCTCAAAATTAAAAAAAAAAAAAAAAAACAAAAAACAAAATTGGCTACGTGTTAATAGTATTTCCAGGGCTGGGGATATAGCTCAGTGGCGCACTGCCTGCGTGGCAAGTGCAAGGTTGTGAGTTAAATTCCTGGTACCCCCCAAAAAAAGTTCCAGATTTGACCTTTTCCCTGGACTCAAAGTTTGGTGTCTGCCGAGGATGGGCTCAGATTTCCTGCATGGCTTCCCGTGGCTTTTAGCAGCATGGGTCGCCTGGCTGTCACCATGAGCTGCACCTGGGTTGGATTTGCCCTGCCTGAGGGGCCACGTAGGCACTGGCCCAGCCTCGCACCCACGCCGCCTCACTGGGCTCCAATGGGGAGTGGCCGTCCGCGCGTCCTTCCCCACGAGGCGAGTGGCCGTCCCTCTCTTCAGAGACGGTGCAGTGCAAGGGGCTGTTGGTGCCTGGAGAAAGCCACAGAGGGGAAGGGCTGCGGGGTTGTGGAAGGGGAGCGGGCTGGGGCCCCAGGCGCGGCTGCGAGCTGCATGTTGAGCGTACACGCAGGGCCTCCTCAGCACTGCTATGCGCCCGCATCTGGGGCTGCTCGGTCCCCATGGAGGGAGGTGGCCTGCAGCGAGCTTTTTGCTGCTGGTGTTGGAGCCGCTCTTCTAGTCCCTGGGCTCAGCCACGTCTCCCTTTGCCCTCCAGTTACCACTGCCACGTGTACCCCTACCCCAACACGGCCCAGGAGCGCAAGGAGATTCAGGAGGGGCTCAGCACTCGGATCCAGGACCTCTACACAGTGAGTAGCTGGGTCTTCGCCTCCCCAGCTGCGGCTTGCTGAGAAGAGCCTCGGGTCTGGTTCCCGCCTCCTAATGGGGGCGCCTTCTGAGCCGGAGCAGCCCTTCCCTTCTCCCGGCGCTTTTATTACTCATTTAGCCACTTAGGAGCGGGGGAAGGGGTGGGACTTCAGAGTCCTTGGTCGCTCTGGTGTGTTAAGCGTCACTACTGACCACAGAAGAAAGCCCCCGAGAGTGGCAGCCGTCATTTCACCTGCACTGTGGAAGGCGCGTCTCTTTTGGTGGCAGGTGGCAGGTGGGGGATTCAGGCCCATTTCAGCCAAAGGGGCTGTCTCAGCGGAAGGGCCACAGTGTGCCGTGGCGGCTCGAGGGTGACGGCCCCCCTCCTGCCAGGTGCTACACAAGACCGAGGACTACCTGAGGCAGGTGCTGTGCAAGGCCGCCGAGTCCGTGTGCAGCCGTGCCGTGCAGGTGAGGAAGATGAAGGCCATTTACCACACGCTGAACATGTGCAGCTTTGACGTCACCAACAAGTGCCTCATCGCCGAGGTCTGGTGTCCTGAGGCCAACTTGCAGGAGCTGCGCCGGGCGCTGGAGGAAGGCTCGGTGAGGCCTTCGCGAAGTCGGTGGCTGGGGTCTGGGAGGGGCTGAGAAATAGGGGTCCCACAGGGTGCGGCGAAGGCGCTGGGCAGAGCTTTGGAGAGCTGGTCATTCTCAGCCCTGTGTGTTGGGGCACTAGGAACGAACCCAGGGCCTTGGTACTGAGCTCTAGACCTTTCTGTTTTTTTATTTTGGAGTGAAAGAGTATACATTTGTCTTTTTTCTTGGTTCTAGGAATCGAACTCAGGAGCTTATTGTTTTTTATTTTGGGATAGGGTCTTGCGAAATTGTTAAGTTGTTGGAGCTGCATTTGAATTTGCAGTCCTCCTGCCTCAGCCTCCCAGAGTGCAGGGATTGTGGGAGTGCCACCATGGCTGGCTCCTACATTTTGAATTGCTCTTTTAGAGCCAGGGAGGTGACCTCCGTGGTTCCTCCAATGAAAGATAGCATTGTTGCAGTTGTGTTTGTCTTGGAGTGATGTAACCACAGATACGCAGCTTTGAATAGGTACTCTTTCACCTTCCTTTTTCCAAACAGAAAGGTGAAGGCTGCGAGCCCTTCCTCCTGCCCTTTGTACTTCTACGCTTCCCGCTTTCCTTAGCACTAGGATTGTGCGTGCTGCGGCTGCGTGTGTGGCTGCTTCCTGGGCATTTAGGTAGTTTCCAGTGTGCAGATGCCAGGCTGTGGTGACCCCTGGCCTTGCTGTGTTATCCACCAGCCCCACTCAACGCCAGCTAAGGCCTCGTGGGACCTGCTGGCCCGTGTGGGCGACACCTTGCCTTGTGTCCTCCTGGGGTGCTTGGTGACCGCGTGTTTGATGTGCTGTCCGTGCCCTCGCCTGTGTTCTGCCGGGTGGCTGCTCTTTGTCTCGCTGGTACCTGAGGCCTCCTGAGGTTAGGGACGCGGCTGCACTTGTCCAGGCAGCGCTGGGCTTTGGCCCCTCTGCACCTCTCCGCTTGCTGTCTCCTGCGCCCTCTTCCCCCACCGTCTCAGAGGCCTCAGCTGCAGTTTTGCCACCCCTGCCCTCCGCGTGGCAGCTGTCCCAGCCTGTCCCTCACCTGCCCTTCAGCCCCGTTCCTGTCCCTGGGCCCCAGTTCCTATAGGAGACCACAGCCGCCGCCCACTGCCCACCCAGGGACCCGTTCTGCCCGCCACCGCTGCTGTCCTCTGAAATGGGGATGGCCCCTCAGCCTCACTGCACACAGCTCGCCTGGAGCCGCGTCTAGGGTTTGCTGGACACTGGCTCGGCCTGGTTCCGGGCCCAGCAGCGGTTTTCTTTTCCATGTGAAGAGGGAGAGCGGGGCTGCGCTGCCCTCCTTCATGAACACCATCCCCACGAAGGAGACACCGCCCACGCTCATCCGCACCAACAGATTCACCGAGGGCTTCCAGAGCATCGTGGACGCCTATGGCGTGGCAAGCTACCGCGAGGTGAACCCAGGTGCGGGCTAGGCTCCCGTGGCACCTCCCCGTCCCGCCAGAGAACGTGGGGACATGGGGACGGGTGGCTGTGAGTGAGGCCTGCTTGCGCCCTCTCCGCAGCCCTCTTCACCATCGTCACCTTCCCGTTCCTGTTTGCGGTGATGTTCGGAGACTTCGGCCACGGCTTTGTGATGTTCCTGTTCGCCCTCCTGTTGGTGTTAAATGAGGATCACCCCAGGCTGACCCAGTCACAGGAGGTGACGCATCATCAGGGCTCGGCGAGGTTTGAAGAGGGCGTCTCTGGGCTGCGCTAACAGAGCGGTAACTGCTCTGCACCAAGTGTGCGCCAGCCACCTCTGGGTGCTGGGGACATCTGTCACGCTAGGGGTTTTCTTTTTTTTTTGAGACAGTGCCTCGCTATGTAGCCCCAGCTGGCCTTAAACTTGCAGTGATCCTGTGCCTCAGCCACCCAAGTGCCCGGCTAGGCCCGGTGGTTTCCGAAAGGTGGGGGCTGGGAAGGCCATGCCGTGTGCATGCTGACGGGGCGCTCCTGCTCTCCCCAGATCATGAGGATGTTCTTTAATGGCCGCTACATCCTCCTGCTCATGGGCTTGTTCTCGGTGTACACGGGGCTCATCTACAACGACTGCTTTTCCAAGTCGGTGAACCTCTTCGGCTCGGGCTGGAACGTGTCGGCCATGTACAGCGCCAGCCACGCTGCGGAGGAGCAGGGGAGCCTGGTTCTCTGGAAGTGAGTGCCTGGGCCGGGCGGGGCGTGTGAGCCCCTCGCGTTCTGCTCCCCTTGCCTGCTGACCCTGCCTCTGCCTTCGGTTCCAGCGACAGCACCGTGAGGCACAGCCATGTGCTGCAGCTGGACCCGAGCGTCCCTGGCGTGTTCAGAGGCCCTTATCCTTTTGGGATCGACCCTGTGAGTGCCCCATCCTGGGCCCTGCTCCTTGTGCCTGAGGCGGGATGGCCGCAGCGCTTCCCAGGCTGTGTGGCCCGGTTCAGCATGGAGAGGGAGGGAGGGAGCGAGGTGCCCTGGGCCCCAGGACCTAGACAGACCAGGTCCTTGTCTCTGTGTGTGTACATGTGTGCGCACACCGCCCCCTGTGTGCTAACTGTGTGTGTGTGTGTGTGGTCTGTGCCACTGTGTGTGGATTTACTGCCCCACCTTTGCGTGTCCCCCAGTCCGATCCATGTTGGGGCTGTAGAGCTGACCACAGGGGAGCTGGGGCTCTTGTGCTGTATGTCCAGGCCCCGTCCTGAGTGAATGTGACACTCAGGTGCCCTGCGTTGCTGCCAGCCTGAGTCTCGGAGTGATCTAGAAAGGCGCCTGCAGGGTGCAGCTGCCGAGAAGCTGCAGGTCACCGTGTGCTGTTCCCCAGGTGGATGTGGCCTGGGGGTGCTCGCGGGAGGATGAAGTGGCCCCAGGTGCTGCAGTCCCCGCTCCACACCCATAGGGGCATGGCAGACTGGCTTGCATGAGGTGGGATTGAAAGATGGGGCCTCTCTGGCCCTCCAGGCTTGCCTGGGAATTTGCATGCTGGTTTCAGCTGTCCTGGGGTTGAAGCCAGGCCCCGTGAATGCTGGGCCAGCGCTCTGCCATAGAACCTCCTCCAGGCTTCGTTCTTTTTTTGCATTGGGAGTTTGACCCAGGCCCTTACACATACTAGGTGGACACTGCCACTGAGCGCCAGCCCCGCCCAGCCCTTTTTATTTATTTATTGTTTTCATTTTGAGACAAGTTGGCCAGGCCGGCCTCCAGCTCTTTTTTTTTTTTTTTTTTTTTTTCTTCGCATATTGAAATTTTTTTTTTTCCTCTTAGCATATTGAAATTTCAGCCTCCAGCTCTCAGTCCTCCTGCCTCAGCCTCCTCAGTAGCTGGGATTATTAGTGTGCCCCACCATACCCACCTGGAGTGAAAGCAGATCTTAGGGTAGTCTCGGTTTGAACTGTGTGGATGTCATTATGTAAATATAGTAAGGGACAGTATAGTAAGTGGAAATGCGAATGAAATATAGTAAGTGGAAATGCGAATGAAAAGCCATCTGGTGGCATCTCCTGAGCTCTGCACATAGCCTGGGTCTGTAACATACCCCGCTCAGTCTCGTATCCCAGGCCCTCAGTGTCACATCTTAAGTCTTAACATATTGGAAACTTGAAAAATGTTTGCAGCAGTGTTGTGAAGAGCGGGCACTTTGCAGCCAGATGCACTGCTAATGTTTGAGGAAGGAAGTGTCTCCGGGGGAAGAGAGCTTGAGCCGGGTGTGCAGGGCAGCAGGGGAGATGGGCTCATGGTCTAGTGGCGGCTTCGTTTCAGCATTAACACCAGGACATGGCCATGGTTTTGGGGTGAGTGCCAAGCCCTGGCCGTGGCCTGTGGGAGTCTGGTCCCCTCAGTCCCCTCTGTACTGCTCTGGTCCCCTCTGTACTGCTCTGGTCCCCTCTGTACTGCTCTGGAAGCCGCAGAGCAGCCTAAATACCTGCTGTGTTCTCCACTCCCACAGATGGTTCTGCCTCAGCCTTAGCATTTGCAGGTCGACTTTCTGTGCCTGTCGGAGGCTGCAGCTCCACAGCGTGGGGCCGCCTGGCTTGCTTTCTGTCCTCCCTGCCACTCTGACATGACTCATTTATCTAAATCAGCGAGGCTGATGGGTCCCCACTTTTGTTCTCTAGTTCCCAGCCCTAAATATTTCTCTGAAAATCTTACTTTTACTTAAAAAGAATCCTAATTTTCAAAAAAGGAAGAAGCCGGGCACGGTGGAACACATTGGGATTCCAGCATTCTGGGAGGCTGAGGCAGGAGGATCACAAGTTTGAGGCCACCCTAGAGAAATCAGCAAAGTAATAAGATCCTGTCCAAAAATAAAAAGGGCAGGGGATGCGGTTCATTGCAGAGGCTCGGGCTCAGCACTGCACAAACAAGCCAAGCAGAGCTCGGGGCTGCCGGGTATGCGGCAGTGCAGACAGGGAGGCGCATCTTTCCTCAAGGGCCTGCACCCTGCATGCCCAGCCCCGGGGAGGGGAGGAATTTCCAGAGAGGGGGGCACGGTGCCGAGTGGACAGAGTGGGCCCCATGGTCCCCCGGCCACCAGTGCCTTCTGTGTCAAGGCTTCAAGGCTGTGTTGTCGCAGACGCACATGGGCCCGCCCCTCCCGCAGGGCTTCCGGGCACTGTGGGCCAGCTCACAGGCCGAAGTGGGGGCGATGACACAAGCTGCAGCGTGGAGTCCTCAGCGACAGTGTGTGGCCTCCACACAGGACAGCAGCTTCCTCGGGTGGCACTTACCAACAGACGTTAAAATACTTCATTTTTCTTTTGTTTGGTCTTAGATTTGGAACTTGGCCACAAATCGCCTCACCTTCCTAAATTCTTTCAAAATGAAAATGTCTGTGATCTTAGGAATTATTCACATGACTTTTGGTGTCATTCTGGGAATATTTAACCACTTGTAAGTACACGTGTTTTTCAGAGCTACGTTCTGTACACAGCTGGGTGTATCTCAGAGTGGACTCTTGGTGGTGGGCTGTGTGGATGGGCGGGGTGTGCACTGTGTGCTCCTATTCGGGATTCATTTGTTCAGCCCGGATTTACTGAGCACCTTCTTCCGGCCTCCTGGAGCTTAGGCGCGGCAGGGAGGCACACACCATGGAAAGCCATAGTTATTTCCAGCAGTGAATTTTATTATACTCCTTTCTAATTTTATAAATTACAAAGCTGTGCCAGGCATGATGGGGCATGCCTGTAGTCCCAGCACTTGGGAGGCTAAGGCAGGAGGATCCCTACAAGGTTGAGGCCAGCCTGGGCTCCATAATGAGTTCAAAGCCAGCCTGGACTACACAGGGAGACCCTGCCTCAAAAAACCAGAGAAACAACAAGAAAAAAATAGGTTCTGTTTCCATTTTGTTGAGTGCTAGCATATTAGAATTTAGAGCTTGTACCCTTTTTCTAACCAGACTAATTCATGCTTAACTCTTAACAATATTTTGTATAGTTAATATAGTTTTAAGTTTTAATATAATTAGAATCTTGAAAAACTTCTATATGATTTAAGATACAACTTCCTGAAGCCAGAGTCATCAGTAACTTGTGGCACCCAATAAAATCACCAAGGAGTTGACTGGGTGTGGTGGCGCACGCCTGTAATCCCAGCACTCAGGAGGCTGAGACAGGAGGATTGCCATGAGTTCGAGGCCAGTCTGAGCTCCATAGTGAGTTCAAGACCAGCCTGAATGGCACAGCAAGACCCTGTCTGGAAAAAAAAAAAAAAAAGAAAAGGCACCAAAGGAGGAGCTTTGAGGAGGGCTTGGCCACACAGACCTTAGTCGTTTCTGCCGCCCTTGTCTCCGTGCCCTGTGGACTGAGCTGGCACACAGGCAGTGACCCTCACAGACATGTGCTGTGACCCCGAGGTGGCCCACGTGGCCTAGGCCCCAGGATTTCAAGTGACAGTGCCCTCACACCTCGCCCACGCTCATCCGAGGCTGGCTCTCCTCTCCCCAGGCACTTCCGAAAGAAGTTCAACATCTACCTGGTCTCTGTCCCCGAGCTCCTCTTCATGCTGTGCATCTTCGGGTACCTCGTCTTCATGATCATCTACAAGTGGCTGGCGTACTCGGCCTCCACCTCCCAGGTGGCACCTAGCATCCTCATCGATTTCATCAACATGTTCCTGTTCCCAGCTAGCGAGGCCAGCGGCCTCTACCCAGGCCAGGTGAGCCCGCCTCTCCTTCCTGTCAGCAGGCTGAGTTGGGCGCTCTGCACACCCCTCGCGCCGACGGGCCTGGCTGAAGTCGCTGCCCCCACAGCCCTCGACCCTGGAGGGAAGGACCTGTTCTGAGAAGGTTTCTGGGGCTGCCTGGTCCCCAGGTCTTGCCACCAAGGCCTCCTGGGAACCACTCGGCCTGTGTCACTGGGGCAGCACTCAGAGCTCACTGCCCTGCTGGACACAGCCAGCTCTGCTGCATCCTTGAGGTGCAGCTTTGCACTTCTCTGTGCCTCAGTTTCCTCATTTGCAAAGTGAAAAAAGGACCCTGCTTGTTGTAGAGAGCTGAGGGGTCTCGTGGGCGTGGCCATGCCGAGACTTGCTCTGTGTGCTCCTGGGATTCTCCCAGCGTGGCTTGCTCTCCGTCTTGTGGGCCTGCAAGGGTGTGCATGGGTCATTGTGCACCCGCCCTCTGCCTCCGGACTCGAAGCTCGCCTTGCGGACTTCAGGCTTTGTTTATGAGCAGATTTACAGTTCTTTTCTAAATTCCTTCCTTTTTTCCTTTTGGTACTGCAGATTGAACCACTGGGCTGCTACATCCCTAGACCTTTTTATTTGATTTTGAGACAGGGTCTCACTAATTTGCCCAGGCCAGGGCAAATTGATCTTGTGATCGTCCTGCCGCAGCCTCCCAAGTGGCATGTTTGCACAAATCTTTTTGAACTTTTTGGGTTTCTGTTTTTATTTCTGTTTCTCTTGTTCATGACTTTATAGAACTGTCACTGTTTGATTGAAAATTTGGCAGGGTGTGGGTACTGATGAGTACAGCTCAGGGGGGCTTGGGCACTGTGCTCAGAAAGGTCAGCGTGGGGACTGTCTTTGTCAGGCAGGCGTGCCGCAGCCTGCAAATGCCTGTCCCATGACTGTGCTTTCCTGGTCCCCGCGACAGCCCCACGAGGTAGGTGGTGGCCTCTGTTGTGCTGACGACAGCCTGTAGCCCAGGGAGATGGGTGATAGGAGCTGCCTGGGCCAGAATTTGAACCTGGGTCCTCCTGACCCTGCAGCCCAGGGCTTCCTGGGTGTTCTGCCTGTAGCTCTCATCGCTCCTGGCCTTTCAGGAGGTGTTGCGGGGGTAAGGGAAGCACAGCCTCACACTTGGGCAGCACTGGTGGCCCTGGGAGCCTGTTTTTAGCAAGCGGTGGCCGTATAGTGACGAGCACCGGGCAGCACACCGTTCGTTTTTACCCTAGAGCCGCACACACCGCATGGCTGTGGGTACGTGCGCTCTGCCCCAGCTGCACCCTTGGCCCTTCCTTGTGTTTTTTGGCACTGGGAATTGAACCCAGGGCCTGCAGTGAGCTTCAACCCAGCCCTTCTGCTGTTTTGTCTTGAGACAGGGCCTGCTGTGTCCAGGGCTGCCTGGGCCGGACTCAGACTGCCACCCTCCTGCTGTAGGTTTCTGTTTCCCATTTACAGGGTTTTCAGGAAATTATTAGCTCAAGTTCAGCTCCACGTAGAGCTCAGAGCTTTCCTAAATTCTCTTATTGGCCTAAAGCAAAGTAATACTTGGTCACTGCGTCACTTGTGTTTTCAGTCCTGGTATTGAGCCACGCGTTCAGAGTGCAGGGTCTGTTGGCTGGTGAGGCTGGTCAGGCTGGTCATACCCATCCTGGTCCACCCTGCCCAGTGGCCCTGTCCCGCCTCCGCCAACGTGACCCAAGTGTCCTAACGCCGTTGGTGGCGCAGCTCGGCATCCTTCCTGGTCTCCTGTGCCCCGGCAGGCGTCCATCCAGAGAGTGCTGCTGGCCATCACCGCGCTGGCTGTGCCCGTCCTCTTCTTGGGAAAGCCGCTCTTCCTGCTGTGGCTGCATCACGGGCGTGGGTGCTTCGGTGTGAGCCGGGTAAGTGTGACCTGGCTGCATGTTGTGAGGCGGATCTGCTTTTTTTGTTTTTGTTTTGTTTTTTTGAGATAGGGTCTCCCTACGTAGTCCAGACTGGCCTTGAACTTACTGTGTGGCCCAAGCTGGCCCTGCGCATGTGGTGATCCTCTTGCCTCAGCCTCCCGATGCTGGGATCACGGTGTGCACTGCTATGTCCAGCTATAGGCCTGCTTTTAGTTAAGTAAGGGTCAGTGTGCAAAGCACCATCTCCCTGGTGCTAGTGCAGAGCCAAAGCCTCTCTTGGTGGGGCCACTGATGTTGCCATTCTGGGACGGCTGGGGGAGGGGCCCCTGGATCCCGGGCGTGTGGCCCCCGCCCCGCTCTGGGGCAGAGGCTGTGAGGACAACACAGCCTTCTACGCAGCCTTCCCTAGATTCTCACCTCTTAATTTCTTTTGTAAAATGTTTCTTATTGTTTAAATAATATGAAAAATAGGAATTGTGGAAGATCTAGACAATAAAGTCTTTAAGTTCTGCCTTTTAGTTATAAGCAGGTCTCCTCTGTTGAATTTCCTTTCACACTCTTCTACGTGTCTGATTTCTTACTTCCAAAAACAATTTTGGTAAAATATATACATGATGTGGAATTTATCATTTGGATCGTAGCTCGATGGCATTAAGGACATTTGTTATGTAGTGTGACCACCACTACCACCCAGCTCTAGAACTGTTTTCATTTTGCAGATTTGAAGTTCTGTACTTAGAAATACTGACTTCCTGGTTCCCCTCTCCCAGCCTTGGCCTCATTCACTGGTCCGTCTCTGCTGAGCTTGGCTACTCTAGGGACCTTTTTTCTTTTTTCTTTTTTGGCTTTTTAAGACGGGGTCTCACTATATAGTCTAGGCGAGCCTTGAACTCACTGTGTAGTCCAGGCTGGCCTCAAACTCATGGTGATCCTTCAGCCTTGGCCTCCCAAGTGCTGGGATTACAGGTGTGTGCCACCATGCTTGGCTTTCTTTTAAAAAAGTACTTGAGACTGAACCCAGGGGCCTCTATAGCTGAGCCCCAGCCTTTTTTATTTACTTTAATTTGAGACAGGGTCTCTCTAACTTGCCCAGGCTGGCCTTAATCTTGCATTCATCCTGCCTCAGGCTCAGTCACTGAAATCATAGGTGTATGGCGTTGTACCTGCCAGTGTCATGCATTTGTCCTTCTGTGTCTGGTTTTTTTTACTTAGTGTAATATCCTTAAGCTTCATCCATGTTCTAGCGTATGTTAAAGTTCCCTTTTAAAGAGTGTTTAATATTCCATTAGATGGATATACTGCTTAGTTACTTTCTCATCACTGAGACAGAATACCCAACACCCACATGTTAAGGGAAGAAAGGTTTATTAGCTCACAGTTTGCAGAGGTTTCAGTCCATAGTCGGCTGCCTCCAAAGCAAAGGGCAGGCAGAGCAGAAACAGGCCATGGCAGGGCAGGCAGGAAGCAGCAGCATCGAGCCTTCCTTTCCCTTTTTATCCCATCCAGGCTCCAGGCCTAGTGGTTGGGGCCACCCACACCTGGAGTAGTGCTTCCCTCTCTAGTCAGTCCAGTCACACGCAGACCTGTGCTAAACCAGTCAGTGGACTAATGCAGTATCACATAGCCATGGTCCAGTATCACACACCGTGATGCACTGTCACATCCCCATGGCCCGGTGTCACGCCCCCATGGTCTGGTGGCTCCCCGAGGCCCCACACTGTCCCTCCTTTTGGCCGTTGTGAATGATGCTGCTATGAATATGGCTGCATAAATAGCTCTTGGAGTGTCTACCTTCACTTCTTCTGGGGATACACCGTAAGTGCAGGTTCTGGGTCACACGGTCATGCCATGTGTCACTTTCAGGCACTGCCACACTCTTTTTACAGTGCTGCACCGTCCTCCCCTCCCACGAGGGCTGTACTTGGCACACCCTCGCCTACAGCTGTCTCTGTCCTCTCCTCTCCCCACCCCATAATAGCCAGCTTAAGGGTAGAAGGTGTTTTCATCTTTTAGAGAACTTTTTTCTTGTCAAGGAGCTGAATCATTGAGCAACTGCACGTGGGTTCTGTCGCCTGTGAGGGCCTTGACCCCATGCTCTCTCGTTCATTAGAGTGGCTACACGCTTGTGAGGAGAGACAGCGAGGAAGAAGTGTCTTTGCTGGGAAACCAGGACATAGAAGAGGGAGGTAACCAGGTGGAGGCCGGACGCAGAGAAATGACGTGTGAAGAGGTAATCCTTTCATTTGCTGCTAAGCTTGGATAAGTGGCGAGGCGTTTGTAGAGATAATCATGACAGCAATGCCAGTTACTAATACTCTAAGAGAACGGCAGGCTTATGCAGGGCTTGCCGGCACTATCTGGGTCACACAGCTGGTGTCTACCACACACGTCTGCTTATTGCATGTTCTGTTGTTTCCCGTTTCACTGGGATTTAGAGTGTCACCACAGCAGCTTGCGGTGGAAGTGACTTCGGTGGGAAGGACATTGCTTTCAGAAGATTCCTGTAGCAGACAGAGCTTTTTCATAGTCGCAGGAACGAAACTCCCAGGTCACACTGGTTTCAAAGGGAGTCCTCCTCAGCTGGAACAGAGTAGAGCTGGTTTCAGGCATGGCTTTTGTCTGAGTTGACCAAATCTCCAGTTCCAAGAGGCTGTGCTTGTGTTTGCTTTCTGTTCCCACGCTGGTTGGCCCCGTGATGCTGGGGACACAGGCGGCCCTGGGCTCCCCTTCTTCAGTCTTCAGCCAGAGGGGAAAGCGTCTCACTGCACATTGCTCTCAGAGGGACCCAAGGGAGAGGCCCGATGGACCTGGCAGGGTCACGTGGTCATCACTGGCCGGTGGCTGTCATCTTAACGTGGTGGGGCTGTCATAACAGAACATCACGCACCAAAGGCTTAGGTCCAGTGTGGGTCACAGTTCTGGAGACCAGCTCAGGACCTGGCAGGTTTGGGTTCCCCGGAGGCCTTCCCTGGCATGTGCAAGTCCTTGGGTAGGTGCCTCTCCCTAAGGTCACCAGTGAGTGCTGTGGGGTCAGGGCCCCACCCTGTGACCCCTCTTTTTTTTTTTTGGTACTGGAAATCAAACTCAGGACCTTGCACTTGCCAGGCAGGCGTTTGTGCCACTGGGCTATATCCCCAGCTCCTGTGACCCCTCTTTAAAAGACCTGTCCCTACATATAGTCACTTTGGGGGTAGGGGTTTAGCATAGGTATTTGGGGAGGACACACAAGTCAGTCCACAGCAACTCTGAGTGGTTAGGAGAACAAATGGTGCCCCCAGGATGATCACTGTAGTCCTGGACAGATAGGATAGAGTGTGTGCACCCCCCTGACCTGCCTTATTTTCTTGGAAACTAGCTGCTTAATACAGAGCAAACAAGGCCTGGGGATCTAACTCAACAGCACAGCTCCTGCTTAGCAAGCACGAGGTCCTGAGTTCAATTCCCGGTACCAAAAAAGAAAAAGAAAGAGCAAACAAAATTCCTAATCATTTTGTTATGTGTAATTTAGTGTTTTGATTTGGTTTGTTTGTCTGTTTTTGTCTTTTTGAGACAGGGTTTCCCTGTGCAGTTCAGGCTGGCCTTGAGCTCACTATGTAGCCCAGGCTGGTCTCGAACTCGCAATGATCCTCCTGCCTCAGCCTTCCGAGTGCTGGGATTACAGGTGTGCGCCACCACGCCTGGCTAGTGTTTTGATTTGGGATGGTTAATAATTAATCTCAGGATGATGGAACAATGAAAAGCAAAGCTGGCAGAAGGCTTAGAGGCTTCTCGTCCAGGCTTTTTTGTCCCAGGGACCCTGTCTTGGTCACTTTCCCATCACGGGGATCTAGTACTCGCACCTGTGACTCCAAGGAGGAGAGTTGCTGGGCGTACAGTTTCAGGTGGGTTCAGTCCATGGACAGCTTGCTCTGCGGTTGAAATGCTTGGTGGAGGGAGCTGGTGGAGGATAGCTGCTTGTTACCTTCTGGCAGCCGGGAAGCAGAGAGAAGGGAGCCCGGGACAAGAACGCACTCTCCAGGTCATACCCCAGTGGCCTTCTCCAGCGGGGCGCTAGCTCCCAACAGCACATTCAGCCGTGCACTCGTCCATGAGTGAATCTGCTGATGAGTACCATGCCCCTGTGCCCGTGACCCCATCACTTTCCAAATATGGAGACATTCGGGGGACATGTTAGAGCCAAACCCTAACAGACCCTTTCCGCTTTGCCTCCTGGCCTCAGCTGGCTCTTTCCTGTGAAGCAGCGCAGCAGCTGTCCTCTCCTCAGACGTGTGGTGCCTTCTCAGGCTGGCGTGGGATCTCACTGAGCTCCCTAGGGGGTGGCCGCTGCGGCTGTCACAGTCCTCTAGTTGGGTGCGCTCAGTTCACGTTATGGAAACTGAGGCTGGGGGCGCCAAACCTGTGGCCATGGAGCTGGCCAGCCTCACTGTCCCTGCCCCACCACATGCCAGAAGCCAACCCTGCCCTGTGTGCCCCAGGGCACAGGCTTTAGGCAGTAGCAGTGTGGACGCAGCGTGTCTAACACGGATGTGGTTTTTCTCCCAGTTCAATTTCGGAGAAATCCTGATGACGCAGGCCATCCACTCCATCGAGTACTGCCTGGGCTGCATCTCCAACACTGCATCCTACCTGCGGCTCTGGGCGCTCAGTCTGGCCCACGCGCGTAAGTCGCCTACGGGGAGCTCACACTTCTGTGGGAAACACAGCTCCGACCTTGCGTGTGCAGACTAGTGCTGAGTAACCTACCCCAGCAGCACAGTTCCGCGCCAGCTGCCAGAGCTCGCTGAACAGAAGCAGCGTGTGAAGTACGTGCTCTGTGGCGGGCACTCCAGTCTGTGCAGCACAGAAGTAGCACACCACGCGCGGGCTCAGGGCCAGTCCCTTGGCTTCCTCCCAGCCCCCGGTGACCGGGCGCCCCGCACTGACAGAGAGCTCAGGCTCGGCGCCGGTAAACCCTCGGCACAGTTCGCAGGCATGGGCAGTCCTGCAGGGCCATCGGCCAGCCAAGAGGAGATGGGGAGTGCTAGTCTTTCTTAAAAAAATAAAACACTTTAATACTCCATGCTGCGGGGGCTGGGGATTTAGCTCAGCGGCAAAGTGCCTGCCTGGCAAGCACAAGGTCGTGAGTTCGGTTCCCGGTACCAGAGAAAAAACAAAAAAAAAAAAACAAAAAACAACAAAAAAAGAAATACTCCATGCTGCTAATCTGTTAAGAATAGGTTTATATGTTTTCGTTTCCTTGCACAGTGTGACTGACAGGAAGTGGGGGTTCATGTCTCGACAGAAAGTAACCCCTCTGGCCGTTGCCTTTCAGAGCTGTCTCATGTGCTGTGGGCCATGCTGATGCGCTTGGGGCTCCGCGCGGACACCACCTTTGGGGTCCTGCTGCTCTTCCTGGTGGTCGCCTTCTTCGCAGTTTTCACCATCTTCATCCTGCTGGTCATGGAAGGGCTTTCCGCCTTCCTCCACGCCATCCGCCTCCACTGGTGAGCATGTAGTGAGGCCTCAGAACAGGAGAAAACAGAACCCTCCCAGACATACACACCGCACCGCGCTGCTGCTGCACACAGACTAGTTTTTCGTGTCTGTGTCTTACTCACTTTCTTGTCACTGGGACAGAATTCCTGACACCCACCGCTCAGTGGAGGAGAGGTTTTCTCTGGCTCACAGCTTCAGAAGGCTCAGTCCTTGGTCGGCTGCTCTGATCTAGAAGCAGCGTGGGGGGAGGAGAGCTGCTCCCCTAATGGCAGCCAGGAAGCAGAGAGCGCAGGGAGGAGCGGGGAGGGAGGTGCACCCTTCTGGCCAGACCCCACCTTCCAACAGCATGCCAGCTCCAGCATCCCGTCACTTCATCGCCTTCTAAAAGCCTCTGAAACATGCGCCACTTAGGAGAAATTGTAGACTAGCCCATACTATTTTGGCATCTGTATTCAGATCCTCTGATTAAATTGTAATTTGTACTGACAAGTAAAAGCAAGCTCATGCTTGTACAATAACGTTTTGTGCTATTTTTAAAAAAATATTTTTTTGAGACAGGGTCTTATTGCATAGTTCAGGCTGGCCTTGAATTCATTTTATGTAGCCCAGGCTGGCCTCAAATTCATGGTGATCCTCCTGCTTCAGCCTCCCGTGAGCTGGGATATCAGGTTTGCACCACCCCGCCCGTCTGTCTCATGCCTTTTGTGTGTGTGTGTGCTGCTGGTTACAGTAGAGGTTTGTTTGAGCTCACGATCTGTAGGTTTCAGCCCAAGGTTGGCTGGCTTGCAGGCAGAGGCCATGGCAGTGAGGGCTACTGGAGGAGAAGCTGCTTACAAGAAACAGAGGGCAGGGAGGAGCGGGGAGGGAGGTGACCAGAGCCCCTCCAGTGGCCTTGCGGAAGCCCTGCCCATGAGTGCATGGGGCTGGCCGGGGACAGGCAGCTAGATAGAGACTGTATCGGCTTCTTGTGTGCTCCTCAGCGTCACAGTACCTACATCCAGCTACTCCTGTGTGCCCAGTGACCACAGCGGGCAGAGGGCTCGCTGTGCTGCGCCCTGCAGGGTGTGGCAGTGTAGAGGTGGCGTCCTCTGGCCTTTGTCACCCAGCAGGAAAGCACCTGGCTTGGGTGGGGGCACTTATCTAAGTAACAGTGTTAGCCAGGCATGGTGGCGCATGCCTGTAATCCCAGCACTCGGGAGGCTGAGGCAGGAGGATCATTGCGAGTTCGAGGCCAGCCTGGGCTACAAAGTGAGCTCAAGGCCAGCCTGAACTGCATACGGAGACCCTGTCTCAAAAAGACAAAAAAAACAAAACAAACAAACGAAAAAACCATCCAAGTAACAGTGTTGTGCCAAGAGAGTATAGCAGTGGAGCCATGCAAACAGAACTGGTGTTTTTAAATTCGTAAATGTTGTCTGCAGTAACCTAGGGATGTTATTTTTTTCTAATCTTCCACTAATATGCAGTGTGTATTTTGTACTTTTTTTTGTAGGGTAGAATTTCAGAACAAATTCTACGTTGGTGCAGGCACCAAGTTTGTTCCTTTCTCGTTCAGTCTACTTTTGTCCAAGTTCAGTACCGACGACCATGTGGTGTGACTATCATCCTGCCATCACCAGCAGTCTTTCAGATTTATGGAGAGTCATCATACCAGGAATTGCACCTACGTCAAGTTTATGATAGGAAACATTCTGTCTCCGTTGATTGCCTTACAGTGTAGCCAAATGATTCTGTAAGATATACCTCTTCCTCATGTTAAAGATTTTGTAAACTTTGCCAGTTTCAGACACATAAGTTTCTTTTGCTTTTTATTATGAACACAGGATAGGTTCATGCCAAATGTCATGTTAAAGTTATTTTTAAAAATACAGGATTGGAGAAGCCAGTTTTGAATGGCTAATTGAAAATGGTCTTAGATACTTGATTCCTCTTAAACCTCATTAAAAAATGCAAAGAATTATTCTGTCACCTGAAGTTGTCAGATAATATTTCCCAACAGCTGAAGTTAAAGCAGAGTTTGTTGTTTTTTAGTTGAGGGATGAATGCTCAAAAGATTCATTTATTCTGCTTGACTAAAATATGCAAACAGTTTTTATTATATGCTATCTAGAATTACAAGTAGGGAATTAACCTCTACAGTTTTGTCTTGTTTTAATAATTGGAGAAAGTGGGATAAAATACCATTCAGTAAATGGTTTTCCCACTTGTATATTTTTAAAAGCCTATTATCTTTACATAAAACCAATTATGACAGTTGTACATCTGTAAAGATAAGCTGTATACTGAGCCTTAACTCTGGGTGTGACTACAGAAGATAACATGTAGATAGGATTTGAACTTAGGCACCACCTCGGCTGTATTATTGAAGCAGAGTGGTTCATATGTTGTTTTTTTTTTCCTGTTTGTTTGTTGTCTTTTTTGAGACAGGGTCTCGTTATGCAGTTCAGGCTGGCCTTGAGCTCACTTTGTAGCCCATGCTGGCCTGGAACTTGCAACGACCCTCCTGCCTCAGCCTCCTGAGTGCTGGGATTACAGGTGTATGCCACCACGCCTGGCTTCAGAATGGTTTATATGGAAAAACAAAAAGTAGTGTCTGCATATTTTTATAGCAAAATATGAATTAAGATATTTTACCATGAAGAGATTGCACCTATCCTTGAGAGCAGTATAATTTTTTACTTTTACACAGATTCTAAATAAAGGTCTGATAAAGGTAGTTAGGGTTCATTTAAACCTTCAAATACTGTTTAGATCAACTGAAAATGAATTCTTACAAAGCCATTAATATTTATAAAGCTGAACTTAAATTTACCGTTTGCTTGACTTTTGGTGTTGCCTGAATTTGAGCCCGTCCTGTGGAGCGTTGGGATCCAGTCCGTCGTCTTGTAAATTATGGCAGTGCTTCTCATTTTAATCAGTTTTAGATTGTTTTCAAAATGAAATCTGCTGTGTTCTCACGCAGCAGTGACACATCAGGGGCCTGTCCGTCACCCGCTCAGGTCACGAGTGTGGCCCCTTTTCACAAGCTGAGACCCGGGGTGCACCGCATCCGAGCAGCTCTCTCAGGTGACTTCTTTGTCCTGTTGCTGAGGGACAGGAGCTGAGCCGCATGTGACATGCCGTGACTGAACTGAGACCCCTCTGGTCAGAGCAGAGGCTCCGCTCTCTGAGTGCCGCGTTCCTCCTTCCTGTGTAGCTGCCAAGCAGAAAGCGATGCTGGGAACTCCTGCAAGCCACCCTGCACCAGAAGCTCCATTTCCCCAGAAGCGCGGCACCGGCGGGTGTGAGCTCTGTGTAGCATCCGCCTTGCTTCTCACCTGCAGCTCTCTGCCCACAGTTGTCGCCCTCACTAATGCAGGAATCTGTGGCAGTGACAGTGGCCACTAATGTGTCCCTAGGAAGCCACGACTTCGTGGCACTGTTCCAGGATTAGTAATCAGGGACAGACGTCCGGCTGGGCGCCCGCTGCTCCCTCTGGGAACTGCCAAGGAGGCCACGTTTGAATTCTAATTTAAACCTATGGTCGGTATAGAATGCAGAGCGAAGGCTCACTTTGTTTTTGTCTGAGACAGGGTCTCACTCTGTAGCCCAGGCTGGCCTTGAGCTCACGGCGATCATCCAGCCTCAGCAGCCCCAGCGCTGGGTCCAGGCGTGCACCACCACGCCCAGCTTCACTTTTCAATTTTTTTTGGTGGGGGTTACAGACAGTTGAACTCAGGTCCTTGCGCTTGCCAGGCAGGTGCTGCGCTGCTGAGCGACATCTCAGCCCTTCACTTTGTGATTTAAATATACAGCAGTTACACAGAATGTAATTATATAAAAAATTAACCCAAACTTGGGAAAAGACTGTGGGAATACTTCCTCAGGGCACTTTCTAGACACCAGGGGAAGGTTCACTTTGCAGAGCGGTGGCCGTGAGCCACGTTCCCAGAGTGGCCGCTTGGCTGGGTTCCTTAAGCTGCTGTTGGGCTCTGCGATGCACAGCACTTGTAGGCTGCCTTGAGAGCCACTTTCAGAGGAGAGATGGGCGGTGGTCTGGACGGGGTCGAAGGTCAGGGCCAGGGCGGCCACATGTGTCAGATATGCTTGCTGCCACATGGTGTGGAGCCCTAAAACAAAAGCCTGAACTTGTCCCTCAGTGGAACAGAGCCTGATTCCGGCCTGCACAGGGCAGAGTAGTGTTGTCACTTGAGCAGAACCAGGGCTTAGAGCTGCTTTGACATCCGCTCTGGAGAGGACCTTGGGACTGGCTCGCCACTGGCAGAATGAGCCCCGCCCTCATTTCTGGACGGCTTTGCTTTTGAGGCAGGATCTCACTAAGTTGCCCAGAGTGACCTCAACATGCAATCCTCCTGCCTCAGCCTCCTGAGCAGCTGGGATGACAGGTGTACACCACCTCGCCTGGCTAGGAGTGAATTAAGTATTCAGACCTGGAGCGCTGCATTGAAGACAATACCATACCTTTGTCTATTAAAGTTCAAGGCAGGCGTGCTTGCCTGCACCTGGCGCACCTCCAAATAGGGGATTTTAAGTCCTAATCCAAGAGGGTGGAGATAAGGGGTTGGCGAGAGCTTTCCCGTGGGGCCACCGACGCTGTGCTCTCGCTCAGGATTTTAGGAAATACTCAGAACACGGGGCTCTGTTAGGAGAGGGCTGGGCCCATCGCTGCGAGGCAACAGCGGCGAGTTAGTATTTCGCTCCACAGTGCATGGGAGACAAATCTGCATCTTCCTATCGGTATTGGACTCCTTTTGCTAATGACAAATAAATACACCTATATTTTTAAGACGTGTGTGCTTTGCTTTCTTGTGTCCTGGTCCAGGTAGAAAGCCAAAGATCCCCGCCCTTCGTCCCTAGTCCGGCCGCCCGGCCTGCCCTCGTGGCGGGGGCTGAGGCTTTGTCCTTCGCCTTTCCTCCGCCGGGCCCTTTCTGGTCTGGCGCCGCCCTTTGAGGCCCCTGCTTACCTGCAAGGTGGACCTGCGACCGCAGATGGCGGCTCGCGAGGGTCACAACGCACGTCAAGGTTGAGCCAAGTGCGGCCACGAGCCCGCGCCGGCTGGTGCTTCCGGGTGCGAGTCACCCGCGGGCCGTTGTCCGGACGCCCGTTGCTGGGGCCGCCGTTGCCAAGGACGCCCGCGGGCCCTGCGCCGCCAGCCCTGCGCTCTGCTCGGCTCTGTGCGGCGCCATGGACGACCTGCGGGTGCTGTGGATGCGCGACCGCGTGTACGCCGCCTTCGACCTCTCCGACCCCCAGCTCTTCGAGGAGCTGCTGACCCGCGACGAGGGCGAGGCGGAGGACCTCATCCTGCACTTTCTCAACCTCAGGAGCGACGAGGAGGGCGCCTCCGCGCTCTTCTTCTACCGCACCTGGGTGCCCGAGGAGGTGGAGGTGGAGATCGGTGAGCCGCCGCTCTGCCCTGCCCGGCCCCGCCCGCCCTCCGCGCCCGCCCGGACAGCCCGCTGCGGGTGCAGTCCCGAAACACCGGTGTCAGTTGACAATCCTAGCACTCGGGAGGCTGAGGCAGGAGGATCACAATTTCGAGCCAAGCCTAGGCAGCTTAGATCTTGTCTCAAAATAAAAAGAATTCAAAAAGGGCTGAGGATGTAGCTCAGTGCGAAGGCCCTGGGTTCAGTCCTCAGGAAAACAAAAGAAAATAAAATCAAGCCTGCTGTCGCCCTCCATGTGCGGTCGCTGCCGCTGTTGCCCTCCTCGGTGCACAGCCGGCTTGGAAAGCCAGCGCCTGGGCTGGAGCAGCGCAGCGAGCTCTTGTTTAGCGCCTGCGGCAAGCAGTTACCGTGCAAGTGGCCCCATCAGCTCATCCACCTCGCCGATGGGTTACTCTCATCCCTGCCGCGGCTTTAGAGAAGCCCGGGGGAGAGGACAGAGCGCCCCTTCCGAGGCCACAGAGGCCTCGGAGTCCCAGCGGCCGCTCAGCAGCCACGCGGAGGCCAACCGGGAGGGACCCAGGCGGCCCGCTGTCCCTGTCCGCGCAGTGCCAGGGTCCCTGTCCATTTCCCCGCCGGCCCCACTGAAAAGGGAAGCAGGCCCCCACGCAAGGCTTTCCAAGGTGACCAGGATTTATGTTGCATATATTTGTATTTTAAATACAGAAATGGCAGGGATGAGGTGCCCAGCACCAGGTCCTGTGAGTCTCTGATTGGCCAGGGACACAGAGGGGGTGGGCCGGGCCAGGGTCCGATGAGGGATCATGGGTAGCAGTTGTCATGGGTTTAGGTGACTGCACTGGTGCCATCTTGAGCTCCACAGGGTGGGGCTGCAGTGCCAGGCAGATCTTCCCCCCTGCTGTGCCAGTGATGGAACCCAGGCCCTTTGCACTGACTATATCCCACTCCTTAAAAAAATTTGGAACACAGTGGAGTACTACGCGGCCATAAAGAAAGAGGAACTTGAGGTACCTGTAGGCAAATGGATGCAACTTGACAACATAATGTCAATGAAACAAGCCAGACACACAAGCTTGTGTATTGTGCGGTATCTGTTATGAGAAACACAGTATTTACAGATATAAGTAAAGCGCAAAATAGAAGACAGAGAAACAGGAAGTAGAGAGATGTTCAGATAATTCCCCCAAATTCCCTGTCCCATTGTTTCAAAAATATTTCAATTTATATGCTAATTTGTTTCACTTATACCACTGGTCTCTCTTCCTCCATTGATTTTATTTTATGTTACTGGGAATCACACTCAGGACCTTGTACTTGCCAGGCAGGTGCTTATGCTGCTGAGCTACCTCCCCGGCCCTCTTTTCCTTCACTGAAAAAGTTCTGTGCTTCTTTTTTTTTCTTTTTTCTTTTTCTTTTTCTTTTTTTCCAGTACTGGGAATCAAACTCATGACCTTGCGCTTGCCAGGCAAGCACTGTGCCGCTGGGCTAAATCCCCAGCCCCTCTGCTTCTTTTTTGTAAGAGAAAACCTTTTTTTGTCCATGACTTGTGCTCTGAGTCACATCCTGGCCATTCTTTTAAGATTATGGTACACAGTGTACTAACTCTTGCTATCCTCTTAACGGTTTTGTATGACATTTTGTTTTATTTTTTTCACTGGAAGTAAGAAGAGTGCTTTTCTTTATGAATATCTACATGTATTAAGGTCAAATTAAAAAAGCCGTCTTGGATGTTCAAACACAAAAAATTCTTTTGAGACAGAGTCTCACTAAGTTGCTAAGTTGCCCAAGCTGGGCTTGAACTTTTCGACCCTCCTGCCTCAGCCTCCCAGAGTGCTGGGGTTACAGGTGTGTGCCACCAGCATCCTTCACTTATCAAAGCTGTGGTGACTTCTCCACAGTCTGCATCGTCACCCTATGAAGTGTACGTTGCCGGGCTGCTGAGTCCACCCACCACGCTGTGCGCCCCGGGCCTCTTTCAGGCCTGTTGGTCATTTCTGTTCTGGGCCGATGATATCTCTGACCCTTCTCATGTCCTTTGTCCCTTGTCAGACTCGATGCAAACCTTCACGGTGTCACCGAGCTGGCTCTGGTGACCGGAACATGCGCGAGTCCCCTGTGGCCACACCCCAGCCCCTGGCTCCGGGAGAGCAGGAGTTAGCTACCTGGTGCGCGCAGACTTAACAAGGTGTGTTTCTCTCCGTGTGCTCACCGTGAAGACAGCGAGCTGTCTGTCCAGTCCGGAGAAGAGAACGAGGAGGAAGAGCCTGCTGACCAGAAGGCCGAGGCCCTGGGTGAGCGCTGGGGTGGGCGGGGCGGGTCTCGGAGAGGGGTCGGGGACCCTGAATCCGTTTGCCCTAGAGACAGCAGTGCCGTGCGCCCATACATGCGGCAGCGCCCCTGGGCGGCTGCCACCACGGGCTGGGTGCTACCAGCAACGCAACTCATCCTGTCACTTTTCCGGAGCCTCCAGTTCAAAGCGAGGAGCCCCGAGGCGGGGTGCCCGTCCTTGCCCCGATGGCTTCCGGTGGCCAATGACAGCCCTTGGGATTGCTCAGCTTGTGGACCTGCCGTTCTGCCCCTGCCTCTGTCATAGGGTGGCCCCCTGCCGGTTCCAGGCGTTGGGGTCAGACCCCCGTTATCTGCGGGGTGTTCATCTCACTCCACTCGTTCTGTCCGCAAGACTGTCTCTCCAATTAGGTCACACGCTGGGGATGGGGGACGCTGTTCAACCCAGGGCGGCACTGAACATAAAAGGACCGTGCCCCTGGGGCAGGGCGAGGTGTCCCTTTGTGTGAATGGCACCTGCCATCTCCTTCAGGGACACTGAAGCCAAGGGGCGCTGGGGGGGACGCAGTGGCACGTCCCCGCTCGGCAGGGGCAGTGAGAGCCGCGTGAGTGTGCTGTCGCGCCCGTGGCCCTTGGTGGGCGTGGGGTGTGTGTGAGCCAGTTCCCTGCAGAGGTGGTTTTTGCTGGGTGATTTTGCTGCTGGGGGCTCCACCCGGGGCCTGCACACCTGTTCTGGGCGCGGGTGTTCCTGGCCCCGGCCAGACACCCCACGGTGCACAGGACAGCCCCACACCACGGCCACCGCCCCTCATGTCACTCCTGCCATGGCGAAGGGCCTGGTGTGGCCCACCTGCTCTGTCAGCACAGCAAGACAGTGTCCCCGCCCCGCTGCGATTTTGTAGCCCCAGGGGCGCCCCCACCGCCTCGCTCAGCCCGGGAAGCTGGAAGGGGAGAGGATCCTGGCAATACGTGGCATCTCCTTTAGTCGGCTTGATTTTTTCAGAGGAATTGAGTTTTAACACAAGTGTCACCCCCTCAAGTAAGTCTCAAAGACTGGAAAGAGGAGAACGCAAATTTCGAAATAAAAGACTTTTTTTTTTCCTTTTCTTGCACCCTTGGGGATTGAACCCAGAGCCTTCCCCCTGAGCTACACCCCCAGCCCTTTTATTTTTTATTTGGAGAGAGAGCCTTGCTAAATTTCCCAAGCTGGGCTCAAACTTCCAGTCCTGCGGCCCCAGCCTCCCACAGTGTGGAGATTACCGTTGTGCCACGCCCAGCTCCAAGGCTGGTTTTGATTGTGGGCATTAGCAGCGCCCTCATGAGGCGTGGCGTTGCCGTCTAGTGGTGGTTCCCTCTGACTGCCCGCGTGCCTGGTCCCCACCGTGCACCCCAGGTGCTCTGCAAGCTGGCTGCCGCTGACCACCGGTGGTCACCGTCCCGTTGTCCGGGTGAGGAAATCGACAGCGCGAAGGATTGAGCTGACTGCGGAGCCACGGGGGCGTGTGTGCCGCCCTGGGGCGGTCTCTGGGCCCAGACTCTGTCCTGCAGGTCCCCGTGTCAGCGACGCTGTGTGTGTCACATCTCCCACGAGTTTCAAGGATCATTATGGTGGCACATGGAGTGGAACCCTGCCTTAGTGACAAACCTCTGTTTGAGTGAAGACCCCAGGGAAATCACACATTAGACACTGCCACAGACGCGGGTACACACCTGCCTTGATCCTTTCCCATTGCTGAGAGTATAGTTTTTCTTTTTTTCCTTTTTAAAATTTTTTTTATTTTTTATTTTTCCACTACTGGGAATTGAACTCACGACCTTGCGCTTGCCAGGCAGATGCTGTGCCGCTGAGCTAAATTCCCAGCCCCAAATGCTAGATCAAAGTCTTTTTTTTTTTTGGTCTTTTTGAGACAGGCTGTCGCTATGCAGCTCAGGCTGACCTCGAGCTCACTGTGTAGCCCAGGCTGGTCTCGGACTCGCAACGATCCTCCTGCCTCAGCCTCCCGAGTGCTGGGATTACAGGCCTGCGCCACCACACCCGGCTTCCCATCGCTGAGAGTAATACCTGACACCCACAAAGTAAAGGAGGAGAGGTTCACTTATTTAGGCTCATGTTTCAGCCAGAGAGTTGCTGGCTCTCAGGCAGAAAGAGCGGGGCAGAGGGGTCTGGCGGAGGAGAGCGGCTCCCCGCATGGGTCACAGGAGGCGAAGGGAGTGGGAGGAGCCGAGAGGAGATGGCCCCGCCCAGGGCCCGCCCCCACAGGCCCCACCCCCCCAGGCCCCACCCGATGACTCCACTGATGGATCCAGCACCTTCCACATACCTGAGAATTTTGGGGACATTCTCGGTGGAAACCAAAAATGTCCGCTGGATGAAGTGCACTGTTGTGTAAAACCCAGGCCAGCCTCCCGGTGGGAGACCTGATGGCCGGACAATTTCACCTCACTCATGGGATCCTGTTTTGCAGCTAGGAATTTGCAGCTGAGAAGTGATTCCACGGCACCTCCAGCTCTCGGCGCGGAAGATGGGAACCTGGACGGAGAGGCCTTAGCCAGCCCCCCGACCCGCGTACGCGCCCTGTGCTCCTGGGGGGCTGGCCGGGCTCTGCTGCCCCGGGAGGGTCTGCCTTGGGGAGCGCGTCGCGCGGGGTGGCGTGCTGGGGTGGCAACCTTAGATTCGAGGACTGGCAGAAGGACTCGCAGGGCCCTGGAGCGCTGCTGCGCTCGGCTTATTGCAGAAAACGCGCGTGGCTTAGAGTCAGCAGGGTGACAGGCGCAGGGCGGAGCCCCGGAGGGACCAGGCCGGGCTGGCCAGCGTCCTGTCTGGATGGAGTCTATGGACCGTGCTTAGCTCGCGAAGCCCCTGGGTATGACACCCCACACGGCGTCCTGCCAACCAGGGGCTCACCTGGCGACCAGGACTCTTGCCGAGGGTCAGCTGACTGCACAGAGCAGCCATGTGGCCGGCCTTGGTCACTCAGCCCAAGTCCCCAGTCCTCCCCAGAGGTCTCCCTGATAGGGTGGAAGTGTGGCCCAGGGGCCCAGGGAGACTTACGAGTCATGTCATTGGCCTGAACAGGTGTAGCCTGAAGCCCCAAGGCCACCCGGAGAGCCTGGCAGAGCTCCGTGTACATCTGGCCCCCTCCATCCAGTCTCTGTGGCATTTGTTTTTTGTTGTGTTTATTTTATTTTATTTTTTGCGGTACTGGGGATTGAACTAGGAGCCTTTTCACTGAGCTACATCCCCAGCCCACTTTTCTTTCTTATTTTGAGACAAGGTCTTGCTAAGTCACTAAGTTGTCCAGGCTGGGCTGGAACTTGAGATCCGCCTGCCTCAGCCTCCCAGGGTGTTCGATTCTTTCCACGAGCAGGTGAACTCAAGCCTGGCCGTGTTTGCCTCCATTTCAGAGGCTGGTGAAGCGAGTCGTGGACAAGCTGTACCTCCAGGTGGTCTGTACCCCAGTTCCTGAGGCGTTTCTGGGCCGGAATGTGGTGTTTTTCCTCAGGAACACAGCAGGTGCGTTCCTGGGCGTGTGCCGGGGCGATGCTCGCGTCGTGCGCACCCTAGTTTGCCAGGGTCCCTTCCCCAGCGTGGTCCTGGGAGCATAATGCTGTGGTACAGCGCCCCCTACTGCTCATGGGTCCGTGCTGCGACGCCGCCTGCTTGCTGGAGCATGTCCGGCACCCCAGAGGGACACTCACAGTGTCCCTGATGGCCACAGGGGCGAGGAGGGAGCCTGGTGGCCCGACACACGTGTCCCCGTGGGGCTTGGGCACAGTGGGCCTGGCCTCCTGCGGCGACTGGCTGTAAGCGCGTCCTTTCTGCGGCCTGCTTCATGCCTCCGCCCGCGGCTTCCTGCTTTCGGCGGAGGCTGTGACTAGGATGCCGCCCCGTACCCCGCACGGGGGTCACCGTGTACGGGGAGAGAGCGGGTCCGGAGCCGGGGTCACTGGCGTGCACTCCGCGGGCGTCCTTCCCTGCAGACCTGGGCCGCGTGGGGGAGGCAGGGGCACAGCGGGTGGGAAGGCGGCTCGGGGTGTGCTCAGGCGCGGCAGCTTCACGCGGTCTTGGCACACATCCTGCTGTCTTTCTCCTTTGTTTTTTTTTGGGAAAGGGGGGAACTGGGGATCGAACCTGGGGCCTTCACACTGGGCCCCATCCCAGCCCTTTTCTTTATTTTGAGATAGGGCCTTGCTAGGTCACTGAGTTGCCCAGGCTGAGTTCAAACTTTCGATCCTCCCGCCTCAGCCTCCCAGAGCGCTGGAGTGACAGGGGCCCACTGCCAGGCCTGGCTTTCTCCGGACCTGGTTTTTGAACATGGATGGCGGGGTGTTCCAGGATTCACTTGTCTGGGGGGTGGGAACAGTGGGGAGGAAAGCGGCAGCCCAGCCGGTGCCGCCCTTCCACCTCCTCCCTTGAGCCTGCCGCCCCTCGAAGGTCGCTCCTGAGACCTCTGCTCACCCCGAGGCGCTACAGGGCCTGGCTGGCAATGGTGGCGTCCAGTCTGCCGTCAGTATCAGTCTTTGTTGTCACTCTTCCCTTTTTATGAAGCATTATTATTTTTGATATTTTGATAAAAAATCGTTACTATTTTTCTTATTTTAAAGATCTTATTGGGCTTTATTTTCAACTCGAGAATTGGCTAACACTTCTTTTTCTGTTAGTGCTGGGGACTGAACCCAGGGAGTGCTGAACTGCATCCTCACAGCTTTTTAATTTTTTTGAGACAAGTTGTCCAGGCTGTCCTTGAACTCGAAACCCTCCTGCCTCAGCCTTCTGAGTAGCTGGGATTACAGGTGTGCGCCACCACACCCAGCCACATCTAACTTCACTTGGTAGCATAGAAACAGTGTTTCCTGTGCTTGCTTTCTTTCTTTCTCATGCTGGATTCCTGCGCGGCTTCTTTTTAAGATGACTGTACCTGAGGAGGTGTGAGAAAACGCATGGGGTGGGTAATAGCACAGTCTCCGCAGGCCCGGGAGAAGCGTGGAGACCGGGCCAGGCCCAGTGGCTTCTGTGACACCTTCACGCTGTTTCTCGGCTGGCTCGGCGGGAAGTCTGCAGAGTCTTCCCAGTGTTTACAGTGGTATCGGGTCTTTCGTCAGGTGAAATAAATACAGACCAAACCAAACCTTGTCAGAGGGTAGCCGGTCACCAAATATATCTTCACATAGTCCCAGGCCTTGAAGGGCACTTTGGGCTGGGTGTAGTGGTTCACGCTGTAATCCCAGCACTTGGGAGGCTGAGGCAGGAGGACTGCAAGTTCGAGGTCAGCCGTGGTCCCAGCTCCAGGCCCTGTCTGCCCTCAAGCTAAGCCTCAGCACCTGTGTTTTGAGTGGACATGGACCCCCAATTCTTCCTGACCTCACTGGCTTGGATGTGAGTGGATTGCAAACCCGTGGACCTCAGAGTGGCTGGTGACATTTCAGTTTCCAAAACCTGGAGACTTGGGGAATCAAACAGCATGGATGTGAGTGGGGGGACTGTGACATTCTGCAGCCAGGCAGAGGGCGGCTGGGGTCACAGCTGCCACCCCCCAGCGTCACCCTGACCGCCCATCTGTCCCTCCCAGAGACCATCTTGGAGCCGGGCGACATGGCGGAGGCCATGGAGATCATGCCCGAGACCCTGGAGTACGGGCTCCTCAGCGCCCACGTGCTGCATTTCCTGAAGGACGTCATCTGCCAGGTGCGGAACTCAGGCTTCGAGGCGCCTCGGGGCAAGGCTGTCTGCTTCCTTTGTTCCACAAATGGGCAGCGGGCGCTGCCACATCACGGGCTGGCGGCTAGTGTGGGCAGGGGGTGCTGGAAAGGACGTGGATGCACAGGAGCGAACGACAGCCTGTCGGATCATGACGAGGGGCGCAAAGGTGCCGACAGAGCTGTGCGTGTGTACAGACGGGCCGGGCATGGCGTCGAAGGTGGCTAACGGGATGACGGCTGGGCTTCCCTTAAGAATCACAAGGACTGGGCTTCAGGGTCACAGGCCTGGCATCCAGCACGCTGGGAGGCTGAGGCAGGAAGATCACAAGTTTGAGCCCAGCCTAGGCAACTTAGTGAGACTGTCTCAAAAACAATCAAGAGTGACTCCTGAGATTTGGGCCTGAGCAACTAGGGGAGCGGTGAGGGCCCCGCGGAGACGGGGCCGGGAGACGGGCTTCTGCCCCACGCATGTTGTGCTATCCAGGCTGCTAGAGCTTGTGTGGAGCCGCGAGGTGGGCTCGCGTCTGCAGCCTGGGAGAAAAGTCTTTGGCCCCTGCTGCGTCACACGGCATGGTCTCTGCCACAGGGCACACACAGCTTGTCTCACGGGAAGGCTCACCTCGACAGGACCTGGGAGAAATGAGAGCAAGGAGGGCCCAGGAGAACGTGGAGCCCAGAGGGAGAGCGGTGGGAACGGCTGGAGGGGGTCCGGCTTGGTGGCGGCAGCCCTCACAGCGCTGCCTCGGCGCTCGGACCTGTGCAGTAGCCGCCTCAGGGCCCAGCTTCCCTCTTCCTCCTGTGCTGCCTTCTCCACGCGGCCCCTTCAGCACGTGGGCGTCGTCGGCATGGAGAAGGCGCAGCACCAAGGGGCTCCCGACCAGGGAGAGGCTTCGACGCAGGGTGCGAGGAACAACCGGGTGGGGGACCCGGAGGTCTGCACAAGACGCCAACGCAGCGGGCATGGCCGGGGAGCCACAGGCCACTGGAGGCTGAGAAGGGGCAGGCAGAAGGGTGCTGCGGGTGGGCGCCCTGCGTGGGACAGAGTCAGCGCTGGCAGTGACCACGCGTGGCCTGCCACGTGTCCTCTGCACTCAGGTTTTCCTGCCAGCCTTGTCGTTCAATCAGCACAAGACGGACTCGGGCCCCGGAGCCCCGGCCGCAGAGCTGCCCGAGTTTTCAGAGTACGAGATAGACCTGCCCAAGGTGCCGGGGGAGGCCATGGAGTACCACAGCGTGCAGCTCATCCGCGACGAGTTCCTGATGAACATCCAGAAGTTTTCGGGCAACATCCAGAGGACCATGCAGCAGCTGGAAGGTAGGCGGCCTGGGGAGAGCTCGCCTCGAGGAGCCCGCGTGGGAGTCCAGCTTCTTCCGTCTTTGGTACCAGGGGTTGAACCCAGGGCCTTTCCACTGAGCTACAGCCCCACCCCACCCCTGGTCCCCCTTTTAAACTTTGAAACAGGATCTCACTAAGTTGTTAAATCATCCAGGCCAGGGTCAAACTTGCAGTCCTCTTGCCTCAGCCTCCTGAGTGCTGGGACTATAGGCCTGCACCACCATGCCCAGGGATGAAAAATTACTCTTTGGCCCAGTAAGGAAAGTTTTGGCAACCCCTGTTCTATAATGTCACGGCTAGGGAGAAATGTGATACTATTTCTGGAACACTGACCAATAGCTCTCTGTGGGTTATTGGTGTGCTGGGTACAGTGACGCATCTGCAATCCCAGCTGTTTGGGAGGCTGAGGCAGGAGGATTGCCTGGGCACCACAGCAAAACTCTGTTCCTAAGCATCCCACCCTGCAAAGATAAATTTAGAAATTTAAAATAATCAAGAATGTCAGTTATTGGCTGGGAATTTAAAGACTGTCTTGTTTCCTGCAAGGTGCATCATGTTGTAAATGTCAGGTCATCCTTGGCAAGGTATGTCTTTAATATAAGTGAATATAAGTCTTTAATATTGTATCTGTGTACTTCTACCAGATACATTTATGTTACATATATTAAAAAATATATGCATTGCATTTTGTTACAGTAATATATGTGTGAAGTTTTAAAAAACAGTACTAGCAGATACTAGTGAGTTGAAAAAACTCAACCCTGTCTTATTTTCCCTGCTTTTTTTCTTTTTTTTTGAGACAGGGTCTTGTTATGCAGTCAGGCCGGCTTTGATCTCACTTTGTAGCCCAGGCTGCCCTCGAACTCACAACGATCCTCCTGTCTCAGCCTCCTGAGTGCTGGGATTACAGGTGTGCGCCTCCACGCCTGGCCCCTGCCATGTATTTTTAAATGGTTTTTTGAGACAGGGTCTCATTATGCAGTCCACGCTGGCCTTCAACTCATTATATAGTTCAGGTTGGCCTGAATTTATGGTGATCCTCCTGCCTCAGCCTCCTGCATGCTTGGATGATAGGTTTGTTCCACCATACTGAGCATGCCTAATTTTTAAAAGTCAAAGTCACCAAGTTGTAAATTCAGATATATCTTAGATTACCACAGAACAATCGTAAAGTGCTTCAGTTAAATTCAAGTACATTCAAGTTACATTCAAGTAGAGGGGAAGGAGCTAGAGCCGGGGAGGGACCTGAGATGCTGGCCTCATTCTGCGGTGCCTGGGATGAGGAGCAGCATTACTGTCCGCAGCGTTTGCTCCCTGGCCAACCAGCTGCTTCCATCCCGCCAGGTGAGATCAAGCTGGAGATGCCGGCCATCAGCGTGGAGGGGGACGTGGCCGACCTGGCAAGCGACCCAGACACCCTCGAGGCCCTGGAGCAGTGTGTGATAAACTGGCTCAATCAGATCTCGGCAGCTGTCGAAGGGCAGCTCAAGAAGACCCCCCAGGTGAGCAGAGCAGGGCTTCTCTGAGCCCCACTGACGGCCACGGGATCCCTCTGAGCTGCAAGTCTAGGGCACGGGCGCGTGCAGCCTCTTCTTCCTATGCGACGGCTTCTGGTTCTGTGCTGCTGGTAGTGAAGATGATTCTGTGTGTCAGCCAGAGGGAGGAAACCAACTCAGCTGGCTTAAATAAGAGAGAATTCCGTGGCTTACATAACTGGCAGGTCCGGAGGCAGCTCTGGCTTCAGGCACGGTTTGATCAGGACACTGGCTGAGAAGCGCTGGGTTCCAGCCTCCGCTCGGGGCTGAGGCCTCCTCTGCGGGCTGGTTTCCCGCAAGGCAGCGCATGGTGCCGGTTTAGAAACAAGTGTCCACTCTCAGGGGCACGAGAGAGTTTCTGTGTTTGTGTCCTTTCTCAGGGCAACGGCCCCCTGGCCGAGATTGAATTCTGGCGGGAGAGAAACGCGACCTTAAGTGCGCTGCATGAACAAACGAGGCTGCCGGTGGTCAGGAAGGTCCTGGACGTGATCAAGGCGGCCGACTCCATGCTGGTGGCCAACGTGCAGCCGGTCCTGACCGAGCTCTTCAAGCTGCACATGGAGGCCTCCGACAACGTGCGCTTCCTCTCCACCGTGGAGCGGCACTTCAAGGTGCGCTTGCTTTCTCTCTCCCTGTTCCCACCCTCCCGGAGACCGAGCTCAGGGCCTTTGCACTGAGCCATGCCCCTAAACCCCTCTTTCATTTTTTATTTGGAGCCAGAGTCTTGTTAAGATGCCCAAGCTGGGCTCCAGCTTGCTATCCTCCTGCCTCAGCCTCCCAGAGTGCTGGGATTATGGGCATGCACCACCACGCCTGGCCAATATTTATCTTTAAGCACTCCTCAGTGTACAGCCCACTGGTGTTCCCCACACCATGTGCCATCACGGTGTCTGTATCCAAAGCGCTCTCACTCTGAACTGAAACCAAAGCATCCGCCGCCAACCCCCCCTTCCGCCTCCCCCGCCCCCTCGTCACCTCTGCTCTGCTTTGGAATCCATCACCTGACGGGCAGGTGGGTCACTCTCACCTTGTAGTCCTCACCAGCAGCGCTGCTGAGCGTCTGTACGGCAGTGCGTGCTTACTCATCCTCAACCGGCGGAGGAGCGGCCGGCCACTGCGCGGTCAGGCTCCCTCTGGAGGGATTTCTACACGGTTCCCGCCGTGCGGCACCATTTCACATTCTCGCCAGCAGCATCTGAGCGGGCCGTGTGCCGGACCCTCAGTAACGCTTGTGTCATCTACGTTTTTGATGCTAGCCATGCTTGTGGCTGTGGCTTTGCCTTGTGTTCCCCTATCACTAATGAGGTTGAAACTTCCTTGTGCACTCAGTGTGCTTATCATCAATTTGCATGTCTTTGGTGAAACATCCGTTTCAATCTTCCCCATATTTTTTTCTTTTTCAATTTTTTTGGTCTTGTTGAGACAGGGTCTCGCTATGCAGTTCAAGCTGGCCTTGAGCTCACTCTGTAGCCTAGGCTGGTCTCAAACTCACAACGATCCTCCTGCCTCAGCCTCCCGAGTGCTGGGATTACAGGTGTGTGCCACCACGCCTGGCTAAAATTTTTTTTTTTGTTTTTTTTTTAAGGTACTGGGAATCGAACTCAGGACCCTGTGCTTGCCACGCAGGCACTTGTGCTGCTGAGCTATATGCCCAGCTCCCTTCTGCACATTTTATTGTTGTTATTATTATTATTGTCTTGTTGATTTATGAGATGTACTAAAAAATGGTCAATGTTTACATTACAAATATATTACAGTGCTGGGTGTGGTGCTGTATACCTATAATCTTAGCACTTGAGAGGCTGAAGCAGGAGGATCGCTGTGAGTTTGAGGTCAGCCTGCACTACATAGTGAATTCAAAGCCAGTCTGAATTGCATCTGCAGCAAGACTCTTTCTCAAACAAACAAACAAACAAAATGCCTAAAATACAAACAAATAAGTAAAATCTATTACAGACCCAGATGTGGTGGCGCATGCCTATGATCCCAGCACTTGAGAGGCTGAGGCAGGAGGGTCACCACAAGTTTAAGGCCAGCCTGAGCTACCTAGTGAGTTCAAGGCCAGTCTGAACTACATAGCGAGACCCCGTCTCAAAAAAAAAATATTATTACAATAAAAGACACATTGCCATTGACTCTGTGAAGCGGTTCTGGAGTCCTCTTTCTGAGGGTCTTTAGTTGTGCTCTTGTGGCTGTCTTGAGTCGATTAAAAATGTTTAACTTTCCTGATCACTTTGATTTGGGAAAGAGCCGGAAGTTGCACAGTGCCAGATCTGATGAACAAGGTGGGTGGGAACACGCTGTCATGCTTCTGTGAGCCTAGCTTTCCATTAGATGGCACGTGGCCACAGATTTCACTGTGCTTTTGATCACACCTCTCAAAGACACTCAGGGAAGAAGACCTCTAGAACTGCTTCCTAAGGTGGCAAGAATGCTTCATAGAGTATGTTCGAAGCTAGGGAACATATTTTGAAGGTGATTAGAGCAAGAGTTTTACTGTAATAAATGGTTTAAACATTTAAACATTGACTGGGTATTTTGGTCATACCTCATATAGAAATTTTTCAAAAACTGAATACCAGTTGTTTCTTAGTTGTGTGATTTGCTGTGTCCCAATATGTGGTTGTCTTGTCACTTTTTTAATGGCAACCGTTGTCCTTGACCCCGTTTCCTGGGCAGGGAGTTTGGGAAGGGCTCAGCCGGGTGGTTCATCTTGGCTCAGTGGCAGCCAAGGGTGGTTGGGCTGGGGGATGCCCTTCCCAGTGGCCCCTCTGCTGCTCTCCTTGGCCCTAGTGCTTCCGGGCTTCTCTTTGTCCTGCTGGAGTGCAGTGGCCCAGGGCCTCTGCAAGTGGCTGGGATGGCTCACCGCGTGGTGGTCTCAGGGTGGCAGAGTGATTGGCTTCTAAGAGGCAGCAAAGAGCCAGCCGAGGGCCATGCATCCCAGAGGCGTGGTGTCACCATCCCTGTATTTTTCTGGCAAAGCAGGAGTGGAGCCATTCAGTCTTGGGGTCTGGGGTGGAGAAGGGGACTGTGCCTCTTGACCAAAGGTGGCCAGGGGAGGTGGGACAGGACCAAAATGTTATCATGCTGTCTTTGCAAAGTGCAACCTGCTGCATGTGACATTTGCACTTTGTGCATACTGCACATGTGAGTACGCTCAGTGTAGGCAATCGGCTCTCCGTGTATGCATGTTCCACATCTGTAGGTGCAGAAAGAAAATAGTTGGAAAAAAGCTGCATGTGCAGACTTTTCTGTTGCCGCTATCCTCTAAATGATCCAGTATAACCCCGTTCATGTAGCATTTACACCGTTAGATATCAGAATCTAGAGATGGTTTAAAGTACCCAGGCGGATATGGGTAGGTTACACGCAAACACTGCACCATTTTACAGAGGAGACTGGAGCGTCATAGAATCTGGTATCTGAGGGGGGTTCTGGAATCCACCCCCCAGGGATACCCAGAGATGACTGCACGGAGGTGCCACATATGTGCCACGCACAAATATATTCTCTGTAGAAAATGCACAAAGATAGCCATACTCCATTACACTTTCCTGCACACTGACATGCTTATACTGCTTATCTGTCCCTCCATGTCAACCTGTACAGACCTATTCTAAGCTTCTTCTTTTTGTTTTTTTGAGACAGGGTCTTGCTGTGTAGTTCAGGTTGGCTTTGAGCTCAGGGTGATCCTCCTGCCTCAGCATCCCGAGTGCTGGGATTATAGGTGTGTGCCACCGTGCCTGGCTCTCAAGGTTTGTTTGTTACATGCTTTCCTCCATAACAAGCACATTTATTTAAAACCAGAACGAGAGGCCTCTTGCACACAAGTCTCTTCCATGGCTGCCTGGTCCGGAGGCTGAGGCTGCCTTGTCACTCTCTGCCCCCGCACAGAACATCACGCATGGCTCCAGCTTCCACGTGGTCCTGGAGACCATCCCCTCCATGATGTGTGCCCTGCGCATGGTGTGGATCATCTCCCGGCACTACAACAAGGACGAGCGCATGATCCCGCTCATGGAACGCGTGGCCTGGGAGATCGCCGAGCGGGTGTGCCGCGTGATCAACCTGCGCACGCTGTTCAGGTGAGGGTGAGGTCTGCCTGGGGCTGGCGCCGGATCCTGAGCAGCTTTGTGATGCACCCACCGCGCAGGGCACCCGCCTAAGGCATGTGACGCAGAGGCTTTGTGTATCTGCAAGACCTGTGTTCTCTTCAGCGCTCCCAGAGAAAGCCTCTGCCTCTTAGCAGCCCCTCTGCATGGGGCCTGTGTGTCTGGCTTCTCTCCTTTGGCATCAAGCGCTCAGGTCATTCCTAGTACAGGTGTCACAGGGCTTCATACATATACATAGCACTCTGGGAGGCTGAGGCAGGAGGACTGCAAGTTTGAGCCAGACTAGGGCAGCTTAGCAACTTAGCAAGTCCCTGTCTCAAAATAAATAATCATAAAAAAAGGGCTATGGATGTAGTAGCTCAGTGTGGAAGCCCTGAGTTCAGGGCCCAGTGCCACAAAAAAGAAATAAATTTTCAGGCACTAGAGAATCTCTCTCTCTCTCTCCATAGTTATATCACACAACATAGAGTTATATGTGATTACATAGAGACAGAATTCTGTTGTAACAGGGACTTTCTTCCTAGGTGTGCTTGGGGAAACTGAGGCAGAGCACGAGGGGTTCCCCAGTTGTGGACCCAGCCCGCCTCAGGTGGGCCAGCCTTTAGGGTGTGAGGGAAAGGGAAATCTTTTTTCTGTTTTGTGTTTTTCTGCAGCTCTGGGGACAGAACCCCGGACCTCATGTGCGCTAAGCATGTGCTCCAACATGGAGCTCCACCCTGGCCCCTTTATTACCTGTTAAAGAAAAATCTGCCTAGGTGACATAGGTACCAGGATCTCAGCAGTGTCACTAATGGCCACTGTCACTGTCACAGGATCCAAGGCCACCACCCCTTCCCAGGCCGGCAGAGAGCTCCCCAGGCCACGGCTGGCCCTGGGCGGAGATGCTGGGGAGAGGACGGAGGTGGTGTGGCGTCCTCCTGTCCCTTGCAAGTGGCCACCAGGGGGCAGCTGGCAGGGGGAGCTAGCACTGGGGACGCAGGTGAGTGTCCTCCCGGGACACCTGCCTCCGGGGAGGGCAGAGGTCCACGCAGCAGCCCTGCCTCTCTGTCTCCCAGGGAGAACCGTGCGAGCGCCCAGCACAAGACCCTGGAGGCCAAGAACACGCTGAAGCTGTGGAAGAAGGCCTACTTCGACACCCGGGCCAAGATCGAGGCCTCGGGCCGGGAAGCCCGCTGGGAGTTTGACCGGAAGCGGCTGTTTGAGAGGACGGACTACATGGCCTCCATCTGCCAGGACCTGTACGACATTCTGCAGGTGGGCTGCTGTTCCTCGGAGGCGCGCAGAAGTGACAGGGTGGAGCTTCTCTCGGGGAAAGGAGGCAGTCTGGCCCTTTGACGGTGGCCCTCGGTGTGGGGAAAGCAGAGGTTGAAGGGCCTGACAGGGAGAAAGTCTTGCGAACGTACGGAACATTTTAGAATATTTTGGAATATTCCACTGCACACCAGGCCTGCCACAACTTCCCCCTGCCTCGTGGTTTTTCTCTGACGTCCTTGGTTCTTCCTTTGTGTCTTTTGCACAGCTCTCCTCTGTCCATTAGATGTTGGAATTCCTCCAAGACCCTCTCTCTTTACTCTTTAAGCTGTGCCATCCTAGACTCTGTCCCACCTGCCACTGACTCTGCAGTTATCTGATCCCTACCTGCTTTTGAATGGATATGCAAAGTGCCGAGTGTCTGTCCTGGGGGTCCCATTCATTCACCCACCCACCCATCCACCCATTCAACTGTCCATCCATCCATCTATCCATCCATCCATCCATCCATCCACCCATCCAGCTAGCTATTCATCTGCTTGTCCATCCATCTCTCCACCCATCCAACTATCCATCTGTCTGTTAATTTGTCCATCCACCCACCCACCCAAGTGTCCATCATCCATCTGTACATCCATCTGTCCATTTATCCATCTTCCCATCTGTTTATCCATCTACCCATCCACTTATCCAGCCATCCAACTGTCCATCCATCCATCCATCCATCCATCCGTCCGTCCGTCCTTCCATCCATCTTCCTGCCTGCTTATCCATCCATCTACCCACCATACTGAATAGTGACAGAGAACACTCAGTGTGCACTTGGCCTTTTGTTGCCATGGGACAGTGGTGAGCAAAACGCAGGCCTGCACCATCTCACAGGCCAGTGCAAAATGGAAATTCAAGGCCCTTTGGTCAAACAGTAGGAAAAAAATGCTGTAAAAGAATTTAAAATAGTGGGACCTGGGATATTGCTCTGTGGCATAGCACCTGCCTGGCAAGCGTAAGGTCCTGAGTTCAATTCCTGGTACCTAAAAAAAAAAAAAAAAAAAGAATTTAAAATAGAAAGCACTTTCTTCCCATATCTCCTCGTCCTGGCTTTTTGGGTTTGTTGCAACAGTAGTAAAAGAAAATGAAGAAAAATTAAACTTTTAAGTTATTAGCATGATTTTTACTGTTCATCTTTATATGAAATGCAAGTTCAGTTAAAATGCAAATATAAAGGTCAGTGTAGTTTCACACAACTGTAATCCCAGCCACTTGGGAGGCTGAGGCAGGAGGATCCCAAGTTTGAACCCACTCTGGGCAATTTAGCAACACTGTGTCAAGATAAAAAATAAAAAGGTCAGGAAGGGGAAATTTCATTTCTCATTTTGAGGCAGGGTCTCCCTAAGTTGTGCAGGCTGGGCTCCAACTTGGGATCCTCCTGCCTCAGCCTCCTAGTGTGCTGGGATGATAGGCCTGCATCACCAGGACCAGTTCTACCTTTGCTATCCTTGTCTGTTGTCACTTTCAGTGTCTGTGGCTGGCTAAGGAAGTGAGTGGCAGGAGTCAGAAGGGAAGAGCCAGGCTCCTGGCCCATGTGTGTTTTGTGGAACACCTGTAGCCTCCTTTTCTCACTTGAAGCAAGTTCTGGTTTGAGTGGAGAATGTGGCCTCCCCACGTCCGTGCCCAGCATACTCGTTATAGACGCAGCACACTCACTCATACTGGCTGCGTGTCTCTGCTTGTGCGAGTGGACTGGGTGGCGAGGAAGCAGACGGGCGGGTTCCTCTATCCCTTGTGTGCGCCTCAGTGCTGTCAGATGCGTCTGAAGACAGCCTGTTAATAATTCACAACAGTGACCACAGAGGCTTCAACCCACTGGGCCCCTCTGAGCCTGGGCCTGGTGCACCTGCCTGCACCAGGTCCCTAGGAAGCCAGGCCTGCAGTCGCACACCTGGTACCCCAGGGCCTTCCATGTAGGGGAAGGGAAGGGCAGCGTGACAATCACTCACGTGTCTGGGCCTTATCCTACGAGTGTGGCCACAGCACCAAGCCTCTCAGCTGGGGAGGAGGCTGCCTGCGTGCGTCCCTTTGTACTAGAACAGCCGCGGGAAGGCCGGAGTGTAACCTTCTTCCCTCTGATCGGACAGGTTATAGAGGAATTTTACAACATATTCGGCCCAGAGCTGAAGGCAGTGACGGGGGACCCTAAACGCATTGACGATGTCCTGTGCAGGGTGGACAGCCTGGTCACCCCCATGGAAAGCCTGACCTTCGACCCCTTCAACATCAGGTCCTCCCAGCACTGGAAATACGTGATAGATGACTTCAAGATTGAGGTTCTGGCAAGTAACGCATCCACCCTTCCGACCTCGGAAGCAGACGCTTTTCTCCTCATGTTAAATTCGAGGGGTTGTGAATGGATCCTCGAGTTATGACCAGCCTGACCTATGAGCAATTCGGGTTATGACTGGAGTTTTAGTTTTAATTTAAGACCAAAGTGTTGATTTGTAGCCTGAATACCAGCTGCTCGTGCTTCCAGATGGTCTGAGATACAGATCGAGCCCTTAAAGGGCTCTGGAGGGAGCGTTACAGCAGCCTGTCCTGGTCGGGGTAGTTGAGAAATCCTGGGCCAGTGTCTCTGAGGATGCTGAGAGCTGCCTGTGTACAGGAGAGACTTTGAAGGCCGTGCAGAGGAGCCTGAGCCTTCGACTGACAGCTGGAGTTGCTGTCGAGCTCAGGAGTGAATTGCATGCAGAAGTCCAGGGTCCACCATAAAACCTCCTTTTACACAAAAAGCAGCTCAGAAGTGTCTATGGTGACCATCATTTCTTCTCTAGGAGGAATAAATTTAAATGGGCCCAGACACAGTAGCATTTCTCCAAAGCTCATTTTCTGCACTAGAAATATAACTGCCCCCCCGCCATATCAAAGAATTTGTAAGTCAATTACAAATAAATCAACTCGGGGCTGGGGATTTAGCTCAGCAGCACAGCGCCTGCCCGGCAAGTGCAAGGTTATGAGTTCAATTCCCGGTATGGGAAAAAAACAAAAAACAAAGAACAAATAAATCAACAGGTCAGTTGCCCCAGGGCCCCTGCCTAGGCACACCTGCGCTGGACGTTTCTCTTTTCTGTTCAGGATTGCAGGTGTGCGCCCCCTCGCTCAGCTTGGAGCTTCCATTTTCTAGATCTCAGGCCTCCTCTTTTCTTGTTGACGCCTTTGCTTTGCTGGAGCACAGTTTTTAGTAGCTTCTTGAGAAAGGTTTCCCAGGCCGTCTGTCCTGCATCTTGTGTATGTGAGTTCTGAGCCAGCAGGTGTGGAAGGCAAGGATGAAATTTTACTTTTCTTCAGGAACTGGAAGACATTCTCCGCGGATGTCTGGCTTCCAGGGTTATTAGTGTCACTCGAGTTTTAATTTCTCTAGAGCTGAGGCTCCTCTCTGTCATGGAATGCGGTGAGGGTGGGAAAGATGGGGTGCTTAATGGTCTGCGTGGGCTGGGTGGAGAAAAGGGTCTTCTGGGTTTGTCCCTCATCTTTACCCGGACCCCAGAATCTTCCTGACCTCTGACTGCCCAGCCTCCGGCAGGTTTGCGGAGGTGCAAGCCGGTGCTCATCTGCGCCCCCTGCTGCCAGCACTAGGGTAACTCTCCACATCTGTAAAATTCTGAGAATTCCCGACCATCTCTCCCAGTGTTGTATCAGGTCCAATTTTGTTTTAAAAATGTGACTTTATACTTCTAAGACTTCCTTCCCTCCCCATTTTGAACTGGTCAGTGATGGGTCAGAAAGAAAAGATGGCAGTCTCCCACTTTTAGGTCGATACCAGCTCCCATTAAAGCACAACAGAAATCTATCCTTCCAGAGGGGTGTGGTGGTGCACGCTTGTAATCCCAGCACTAGGGAAGCTGAGGCAGGAGAATCGCTGCGAGTTTGAGACCAGCCTGGGCTACAAAGTGAGCTCAAGGCCAGCCTGAACTGCACAATAAGACCCTGTCTCAAAAAAAAAAAAAAAAGAATCCATCCCAGGCCACTGATTTCTGCAAGCCCCTCCCCATTGCTTGCTACTGTTTTTCGCAGGATAATTACAGGCCGATGGCACCTGCCTTTTAAACCTTTTTTGTTTTTTTGCAGGTTATTGAGAAAGAAGCAAAAAATTTTATTGATGAGTCTTTTAAGACACTTCGATCAGCTGAAGCAGCATTTGACATGCTTTTAAAATTCAAGCACATTCGGTCCCGGGAGGCTATTAATCGGCAAATGATGATGAAATTCAACGACATTCTGGCACAGTATTATAAAGAGGTAATTGAATAACCGATAACTGCCATAGCCAGAAAAGTATACGTGGCAAATAGTAATCAAATCATTCTATTACCCGTCTTTCGGATGTGGAGAGACTGGAATTTTCTCAGACAAGCTGCCACATAAAACAGGCAACCCAAACAAAGCAGCCTGGCTTATTCAGTGGAGAAATTCAATTCTGACTGACACTTATGAAGTCTGTTATTCACTCGTCACTGGTGGAGCTCTGTGCTATGGAAAATGTCCTGGTGCTAGGCACGGTGGTGCGTGCCTACAGGCTCAGCACCCCGGGAGGCTGAGGCAGAGGGGTCAGGGGCATGTAGCCATTCCGTAAGACCCTGTCTTGAAAATTAAAAAAAAAAAGTTAAAAAGGCTGGGGGTGTCGCTTAGTGCGAAGGTGCTGGGTTCAATCCCTAGTCCCAAGGAAAAGCAGAAAGATGGGAGGGAAGAGGGAAGGAAGAAAAGAGAACAGTTATTGTGCTGATAGGTGCAGCATGGCGAACCTCATCCGTTTTGGTTACTTTTCTCTCATTGCTGAGACAAAATACCTGACGCCCAGAATTAAGGAAGGAAAGGTTTATTTAGCTCATAGTTTGTGGAGGTTTCAGTCCATACTCAGCAGGCTCCAAGGCAGGGTGGCTCATGGCAGAGGGCAACAGTTCATGGTGGCCGAACAGCAAAAGCAGCAAGAGCATAAGGGAGGAGTGGGGCAAGCAGCCTCTTTCTCTCCCTTACATATGCAAAAGTACCCGCCCAGGGGCAGGTGTAGCCCTCACACCCATAATCCCAGCATTAGACCATGGATGGATCGCAAACTCTAGAAGCCTGCTCCCATGACCGCGTGAGGCTTTGTGGGGACACGCAGACACAAACCATAGCACCATCCCAGCTGTCCTTACAGGGAAAACCGTCCAGTCATGGCCGTAGGCACAGAGAAAGAGAGGAACAGGACGGAGCCTACCTCTAAAGCAAGCAGGGCCTTGTGGGAGACACAGGTAGAAGGCACACGACCCTGACCGAGGTGTACACAGGGAGGGTGTGAAAGGGAAGGCCCACGAAGGCGCGCCAGCCCCTCAGGACTCACCGCTGCCGTGACGTGGCCACCTGCTCAGGGACTTCACCCGGCACAGGGTGCTGTCCCGTGGAACTAGGGTCCGAAGTCTGTCCTGCTCTCCTGGACCAGATCCAGGGCTCAGCAGAGCTGTGGGCCCTGCGGGGATCTCCCAGGAACCCCTGGCTTTGGTCTCTCCAGATTCCGCAGAAGCCCGCAGTGCGGGCTGGGTTTGTGCCTGGAGCCTTCACTCTGTGTGAGCCATTGCTGCCGCTTGGCTACAGGGTCGGGGGTGAGAGGAGCATCTCTGCTGCCATTACTGAACCTCCCGCATCCAATCACTCACATGACACGCTTCTCCACACATGTTTGCTCCTGGCCATATCTAGAGCAGATTTCCAGCAACTCCGTCACGCTATGTGCACAGGGCACCCGGTCTGTCATTCCAAGGCACGTTAGAAGAGTACATTTGTTCGTATCTTTTCAGAAAGGGTCTCACTGTGCCATTCAGGCTGATCTTGAACTCACTATGGAGCCCATGCTGGCTTCAACTTATGACAACCCTCCTGTCTCAGCCTCCCGAGTGCTGGGATGACTGCACCACCACGCCAGGCTAGCTTTGCAAATGTTAAACCGAAGGAAAATGACTGGACAGCCTAAGAAAAAGTAGCAAACGATACTTGATCAGGAAGAATAATAGTTTCTATCTTGGAACATTTGTTGACACTCTGGCTTGTGTCTCCAATCCGCCCGGGCTGCCATGGTGCTGTCCGTCGCATCACTGACCGGGTGGCTTCTTGGGTCGCCCTGCAGATTGACATCATCAACAGGATCTTTGTGCAGAACCTGGACAACCCGCCGCTGTGTAAGAACCACCCTCCGGTGGCAGGCGCCATCTACTGGGAGCGCTCTCTGTTTTACCGCATCAAGCACACCATCCTGCGCTTCCAGGAGGTCGAGGAGATCCTGGTCAGCGAGCGGGGCCAGGAGGTGAGCGGCGTCCCGGCTGGCATCCGGCAGCTGGACCACCACCTGCCGTGGGAGGCTCCTGTGGGAGAAGCAGGAGGGTTCAAGTCCTGTCTGCATTGTAGGGGGTCTTTCCTGGGGTTCTCGATTTGGTCAATGTTTTCTTTTTTGAGACAGAGTCCACTATATAGTTCAGGCCGACCTTAAACTCACTGTGTAGCCCAGGCTGAGCTTGGTCTCATGATGATCCTCCTGCCTCAGCCTCCCAGGTGCTGAGAATACAGGCATGAGCCAGTACACCCAACCAGACTTTTCATGAAACACTCAGGTAGTAAAGGTCTTAGGCACATGAGGGTTACATGCTCTCCATCACCACGACCATTATCCTAAGAAAGCAGCCCTGATGGTCAGTGGGTGAGCACACATGGTTCCAATAAAACTTTATCAATGGGTGTAGCCACACCAGTCCTCTTCACATGCGGTTAGGCATTGCTGTTCCTCAGGGTCGCCTTGGAACCCCGTGCAAATATAAAATCCATTCCTTACGCATGGGCCATTCTGAACACAGCCCTCGGCGTGTTCTCTGTGACCGCTGCTCAACGGAGGCTGAGTATAGGTCACAGCGTCTGCCGTAGCCCCTCCAGTGCCCATGAAGACCCTCCTACCTCCTCTTCCAAACCATGTGAGATAATTACAGACGCTTGCGTATGTGCCGAGAAGTGGAAGAAGGAGAGTAGTGAGAAAATGTTATTCCCAAGGGCAAAATGTCAGCTGTGAGCCGGGTGTGGTGGTGCACATCTGTGATCCCAGCACTCAGGAGGCTGAGGCAGGAGGATTGCTGCGAGTTCCAGGCCAGTCTGAACCGCATAGTGAGTTCAAGATCCTGTCACAGACAGACAGACGGCAATTGCTTGAATTCTCTGACAGGTAAAGCAACGCTACCTGGAGGTGGGCAGGACGATGCGGGATTATGAAGAGCGGAAGTACGAGCAGTGGCGAGAGGCCACGGAGCAGAGCCTGCCGACGCTCATGAAGAAGAGCCTGCTCACCAAGGTGCAGCTCCCGGTGCCCACCTCACACGCAACCCCGCACAGCTGGCGGCAGGGCTGTCATTTTCTCTAGGCGCGATCTGTTGGCTCTTGTGAGTTGGTAGGAAAGAGAATGCATAAGAAACGGGCTGGCCACAGCAGCCCTTCTGACACCAGGGGGAAGCGGCTGGACTCTGAGCCTCAGTTTCCCCTTTCAGAGAACGAGCTGGCCCAGACGTAGACACGCGGGCTGGTAGGTGGTCCAGTCATCTCCACAGAGCAGGCAGCTGGCAGGAGGCCGTCTCCTCACAGGCCTCGGCCTTGTAACCCTGGCCGGCTGGAGTGTCTGCCGGATTAGGGCGGAAGGGCGAGGTTGGTGGTTTCCAGTCTTGGAGGAGCAAGGGCCAGGGGACCTTGAGGGAGCTCAGGTCCCGTGTCAGGAAGGGGACAGCCGCCCTCGGATGTGGCTGGATGTGGTCAGGTTTCCCAGTCTTTCAAAGGAAGCCAGAATCCCTGGATTTCTGTGTGAAATCCCCCAGTTTTTGAGTATCAGCAAGCGACCTGAATTCCTTAAGCACTTCGTCTCCTGGATGGCCCGCTGCGCCTGCCCTGTGCCCGGCCCCGTGTCTGGCTGGGCCTGGCTGACCGGGGGCGGATGCGTCTCCTGCAGACTTCTGCCTCTACCGATGAAGTGACCACCACAGACAGAGCGGCCGTGTTCACCATCAACTTCTCCCCGGCGCTCAGAGAGATCATTAATGAAGCCAAGTACTTGGAGCAACTGGGCTTCTCGGTTCCCGAGCTGGCCAGGAATGTGGCCCTGCAGGAGGACAAGTTTCTTAGGTAAAAAATTCTTCTCTTAAATGAGCCGTGAACTCTTTGATCTCAGGACTCCTTTGTACTCTTTAAAAATAATGAAGGCCCCTTCGCCTCAAGCTGGCATTGTTTGGTGGATTTTATAACTGCTCCTATTGGTCTTTTCTTTTCTTTTTCTTTCTTTTGAGACAGGGTCTCACTATGTAGCCTATGCTGACTTCAGTCTCTGGTGATCCTTCTGCCTCAGCCTCCCAAGTGCTGGGATCACAGGCGTGCCTGGTACCACACCCGGTTTAACTACCACTATTGACCACATTAGAAATTAATACTAAGAAGTAGCCTGGCATAGTGGCACATGCCTGGAATCCCAGCATTCTGGGAGGCTGAGGCAGGAGGATTGCCGGTTAGTACCCAGTCTGGACAATTTAGCAACTTAGTGAGATCCTGTCTCTAAATAAAAGATAAAAAGGGGCCACTGACTATAGCTCAGTGCAGAGGCATATGAAAACCCTGGGTCCAATCCCTAGTACAAGAAAAAAAAAACAAAAAACAAGCAAAACAAAGAAGTATGGCTTAAAGTACACATTTACTATACTTACCTGGCAGGGGAGATACCATGATCACAAAGTATGGATTTATTCATCAACCTAAGAATAATAATAATAATCCTATTATATGTTAATGTAAATAACTTTTTAAATAAATTATTTTGGTTTTTCAAAATAGGATCTTACTATGTAGTTCAAGCTGGCCTTAAACTCACTGTGTAGCCCAGCCTCGTCTTGAACTCACAGCAATCCTCCTGCCTCAGCCTCCCAAGTGCTGGGACTATAGGCATGTGCCATCACACCTGGCTTGCAAATAACATTTTTGTGAATGCCCTCTATTTTTTGTGCTAATAAAAAAATTAGCTTTTATTCATCATTGTCCATATTACTAGCTTTTACAACTTGTTTTTAAATTTCGTTTTTTTGAGACAGGGTCTTGCTATGTGGTTCAGGGTGGCCTTGAACTTACTATGTAGCCCAGGCCTGTCCTTGAACTTTTAGTGATCCTCCTGCCTCAGCCTCCCAAGTGCTGGGATGACAGGCAAGCACTACCACCACTGGCTGGTTTTTTAATTTAAAAAAAAATTTTTTTTTTTTGTTTTTTGTTTTTTTTGAGACAGGGTCTCATTATGCAGTTCAGGCTGGCCTTGAACTCTCTTTGATGCCCAGGCTGGTCTCGAACTCACAGCCATCCTCTTGCCTCAGCCTCCCCAGCACTGGGATGACAGGCAGACACCACCACGCTCAGCAATTTAAAAAAAATTTTATTACTGCCTATTTAAATTACGTTCATTATGAGGAGTACGAATGGTTTCCAAGGAAGAAAGTAAGCAGAGTAGCATTGTCTTAAATGTCTACTTTTTTCTGCGCTGCTGGCGTTGGACGCCAGGGGCTCAAATGCTGACCACGGAGCCCCAGCGGCGCTTTGCAGCGGAGCTACCTGGAGTTGCACGCCGCGGCCTGGGCTGCTGGGCGGGGGCTGCGGGGCCTCCCCCGGGCTCACCGACCTCCCCGGGCGCGTTCTCCCGCCGCCGCGCAGGTACACGGAGGGCATCCAGCGCACGCTCGACCACTACCACGCGCTGCTGGGGACGCTGAGCGAGGCGGAGGCGGCGCTGCTGGACGACCAGGCGCAGGAGCTGGTCCGCGTCTTCCGCTCCGGCTACAAGAGGCTGAACTGGAACTCGCTGGGTGAGGCGCGGGGCTCGGGAGGCAGATCGGGCTCTTTCAGGCTGCGGGGTTCGGCTGGAAGTTGTGCCTGTTTAGAGGTAGGGCGGAGTAATTTTTGAGGTTGAATACGGTAACTTGGAGGAACTGAGATCGAAACCCCGGTCTTCCTCTGGGAGCAGAAACAAGATGGGACGCCATTCTGACACTCTGCTGACCTGTCACCTCCAAAAATAAAGCCACCTTTACTCTTCTAAATTAACATTTTAATTTGGGGAGAATTACGGATTCTCTGGCACTTGTAAGAATTAATACAGAAGGGTCCTGCGTGCCCTTCATGAGTTCCTTCTCTGGCAACATCTTGCAAACAAAAACCCCCAAAACAAAAACAAAAACAAACAACGGCACCAAGGTCTGTCTTTTTTTTTGGGAGAGGTCGTACTATGACTTCTGTTTATTTTCAAATGAGAGTGTTTACCTTTCTTAGAGTTGAAGGGTTTTTCCTTTTTTGCAGGACTGGGGATAGAACCCAGGCTTTGCACATGCAGAGCAGGTGCTGCACCCTCGGCTCCTGTGCTGGGCTTTGAGTCTTTGTGTACGCTGGGTACTAGTCCTTTGCTGGCCGGCAGTAGCACACTCACCTCCACGGTGGTGCTTACTTTACATCCTCTTAGTCAGCTCTTTTGTGCCAAAGTTTCAAGTTTTGATGAAGTCCAGTATATCCGTGCTTTTTTTTTTTTGTTTGTTTGTTTTGTTTGTTTGTTTTCTGGTACCGGCAATTGAACTCATGACCTTGCACTTGCCAGGCAGGCGCTGTGCCGCTGAGCTAAATCCCCAGCCCCTTATCAGTGCTTTTTAATAGGCTGTGTTTTTGGAATCAAGCCTAAGAATCACCAACTAGCCCTCGACTGCAAGGATTTTCTATTTTTCCCCTAAGATGCGTAGAGCTTTAGGTTTCACAGTTCTGGCTGTGGTCATTTTGAGGTGTGTGTGTGGTGTGTGTGTGCACACACGTGTGTAAAGAGCGGGACTGATTATCTGGGCTCCACCGGGGTTTCCTGTTCACACCCTTGGTGCGCCCCAGGCAGAAGGGGGTGCAGGCAGCGGCATGGGCGGAGCTCAGGGAGCCAGGGTGGGTCCAGGATGCAGGGCCTGAGCAGCCCTCTGTCCCCAGGGCTCGTCAAACAAGATGACAGGTAGGTGCGGGCAGAAGGGGCTGCACACGAGTCCTGCTCTTCTCCCCGTGAATGTAACATGACCAGCCCAGCACTCTGGGGGCTGAGGCAGGAGGATCCCAAGCTCAAGCCCAGCCCGGCACCTGAGACCCTATCTCACAATAAAATGAACGAGTGAATGAATGAATGAATGGGGTCCTGTGTGAAGGCTTGGGCTCAGCCCCCACACTGCCCCCCGAACTGTCCCCCCACCACGGGACTGACGTCACTCCTGCCATCCGCAGCTGATGCCAGGCGCAGGCCTCCCCGCCGCAGCCCCGCAGGGTCTTCCCAGAGGCTCAGCGCGGAGGTCACGGGCGGTGGCGGGAGGGAGGGAGGGAGACACCGTGGGCAGATGAGTGCCTCTGTGTCCCCAGGCATTGCTGACTACATCACGAGGTGCCGCCAGGCCATCGGGAAGTTCGAGTCGCTGGTGCACCAGATCCACAAGAACGCGGACGACATCTCCTCCAGGCTCACCTTAATCGAGTCCGTCAATCTCTTCAAGTGCCTGGCCGCAAAAAGCGAGGACGAGCTCCCAGGTGGGACCGACTCCCTGTCCTCCGCCTATGACTTTACACGGTGGAGCTCAGTCACCGCCTCATAGTCAGCCAGGAATTCGAGCAAAACGAGATGCAGCCGGGTGTGATGTGCGAATCTGTAATCGCAGCCCTCGGGGAGGCTGAGGCAGGACGATCACAAATTTGCACTCAGCCTGGGCAACTTAGTAAGAATTTGCCTCCAAAACTTTTTTTTTTTCAAGCCAGAGATGTAGCTTAGCGTGAAGGCCCTGGACTTGGTCCTGTTTACTGGGGAACAAAACAAAACAAAATCTAATTTCCCCAAGATGCCAAAGCCACCTGCTGGTGCGACGCCCTTTGACACAGCTGGTGGCGGGCGCTGCAGTGTTGCCATGTTTAGCTTGCGGGGGTCTCGCTTGACTTCGGGTGCTGCCCCATCTCATTGGAGCCGGCAAGGCTGGTGGCTGTCTCTGGATTTCCAAGAGCCCTGGCTGGCGCTGGCACCATGTCCCGGGTGAGGCCGGGTGGTGGGGGCTTGCGGCGTGGTGACGGGGTTCCCCCGCAGGCGTGAAGGAGTTCTTCGAGCACATGGAGCGGGAGCGGGCGCGGGACGTGGAGCGCATGGTGCGGTGGTACCTGGCCATCGGGCCGCTGCTGACCAAGGTGGAGGGGCTGGTGGTCCACACCAACACGGGCCACGCCCCCAAGCTGGCCTCCTACTACGAGTACTGGGAGGGCCGCGTCTACGACGTCCTGACCCGCCTGCTGCTGAAGTAAGTCGCCCTGGTGCCGCGGGGGCCGCGGGAAGTCACGCAGGCCTCGCTCCAGGCCCCAGAGGCCCTGCGCGCTGACACCCCTGCAGGTCCAACCCCTGCCGGCCAGGGTGTCTCCGAGTGAGTCCCGTGCCAGCTGCGGCCAGGGGCCGGCGCCCAGCGCCCAGCCTCAACACCGTGGTGCCCATACCCCGCGGGGCAGAATGGCAGCTTGGGGCCCTTCTGAGCTTTGCCACTGCGACTCTTGTGTGTTGTCGAGGTTGGCATTCATCTCGATGCTCGGTGACTTTCTTCTGAAGGCCCCCAAAGAAACTTGTCTAGTTTTCTGTCTGAGCTTTGCCTGCTGAAAAAGTATTTTCCTTTTTTCACTTTTGTTTTCGAATGATGTGCACACCATGGACTGTGGACTTTGTAGCTTTCTTTCCCTTTTCACCTTGGCTGGTAGGAAGCTTAGAAGAAAAATCTAGCTGGGGTGCAGGTACTTCCAGTTTGCGTCTCATTCCTGGCTCCAGGTGCTGCTCACGTCGCCCTGTGTGGGGCGGCTCAGCCCGCACCCACCTCATGCCGCCCCGCAGATGAGCACACAGACTGCGGGCACCGAGTGACTTGCTGGTGGCCACAGGGAGGAGGATTTGAACCTGGGCAGTCTGACCCCAGCGTAACGGCACAAAAGTCTCCGACTGATGTTGTCTTTCTTCTTAGTTTGCCCCATCTTGATTTTAGGGTCTCTTCCTGCGGTGAAGGCGCCCTTGTCGGCTGCTAACAGACCGGAACAACGTGTTAGCAAGTAAAAGGAGGCTCTCTGGTCTTGTTTTCTGGGCCCCATTTGACACATTTCCCTAGTTCCCTCATTTCTTTTATATTTTATGGTTCCTTCTGACTTAGACGCCTAAAGCAGCCCCTTGTGTGGTGCTCCCCCGACGGAGTTCCCCTTGCTAGTGTGCTGTTTTTCTTCATCCATCCGTGCCTCCGTTTATCTGTTATTCACCCCCTCTTCATCACTGCGTTTATCCATCCGTGCATCTGCCCGTCTGTCTATTCATCCGCCATCCATGCCTTCACCTGTCCATCCTTGCACGCGTGCATCCATCCATGATTCTGTGTCTCCATCCATCCACCTATCCATGTGTCCATCCACCAATCCATCCATCCATCCATCCATGTGTCTGTCCATCCATGCATCCGTCCATCCACCCATCCATGTGTCCGTCCATCCATGCATTCATCCATCCACTTATCCATGTGTCCATCCACCCATCCATGTGTCCGTCCATCCATCCATTCAATCATCCACCCATCCATGTGTCCATCTACCCATCCATCTGTCCATCCACCCATCCATTTGTCCATCCATCCATCCATCCATCC
>NW_004955482.1:5240164-5277630 GCF_000276665.1 Chinchilla lanigera | reverse complement strand
ATTCATCCATCCACCTATCCATCTGTCCATCTAACCGTCCATCTGTCCATCCACCCATCCATGTGTCCATTCATCCACCCATCCATCTGTCCATCCACCCATCCATCCGTCCATCCATGCATCCATCTATCCACCCATCCATCCATCCATGTGTCCATCCACCCATCCATGTGTCCATCCACCCATCCATCTGTCTGTCCACCCATCCATGTGTCCGTCCATCCATCCATTCATCCATCCACCCATCCACGTGTCCATCTGTCTGTCCACTCACCCATCTGTCCATCCATCCATGCATGCACTCATGCCTTTGTCTATTTGTTCATTCATTCATTCATGGTTTATTGGAGCCTGCCATTTGCCAGGTACTGGACTCGACCCTGGTCACAGATGAGGCCCTGTCCTCCTGGGGTGTCTCTGTCCTCCCAGGGAGACACGAGGAGATGGACACAGAGGAGATGCTGTCTGTGAGGGACAGGGCAGCAGGGTGTTCCAGGAGAGAATGGGGGTGAGGGGTCAGGAGAGGCCAAGACCCCAAATGAGAAGCAAGCAGGGGAGGGCCTTGCTCAGGGCCGGGGGAGCCAGTGAGGCCGCCCCGAGGCACTGCGGCCGGAGGGGCTCCGTCTGGAAAGCCCGGCAGGGGCCGCGTCCTGGGAGCCCTCAGGGTTTGGCTCGGGCACGGAAGAGGAGAAGCAGGTGTGTGGCCAGTGCAGGGTCCCCTCCCAGAGTGTCACCCGCCCCGTCCCAGGGAGGCAGAGCGGGGAGGCAGGCGGGGCAGGGGCGTGCGTGGAACCCCCTTGGGAGATCGTTACTGTCCTCCGCTGATCGGTAGTCCCCGCCCCCCAACCGCCTGCGCACATGGAGGACAAGAAGGAGCACACGGAGCCGCCCATGGCGGTCACAGCGCACCGCTCCCTGCGACCTGGGCGGCCCTGGCCACGTCCGTCTCCCACGGGGGCTCTGAGTGTTGCTTTCACGGCCCCCAGGAACCTGCAGTCCTTCAACGCGCTGGTCCTCGGCAGCACGCCCCTGTTCCAGGTGGAGACCATCCTCACGGCGCCCGAGATCATCCTGCACCCCAACGCCACCGAGATCGACAAGATGTGCGTGCAGTGCGTCCGCAGCTGCGTGGAGGTCACCAAGGTGAGGGCGGGCGTCCCCAGGCGGTGGGGCCGTGGGCCCCCATTCCGGAGCATCCCCGGCCCGGCCTGGCTGCCTTGTCTTCCCTCCGCATCTTCCCGCCTGCTTTATCCTCCCTGTCACGAGTTTTGACGCCACCCTCACGGCTTGGCCGCACCTCCACCTCCTGCCCAGACCCGGCTGCTGCACACCTGCTTTTCTGCTCAGCGCCTACGTGGCGGCTTCCTCCCTGGGGCCTCAGGCTTGGCAGGCTCTGGATCACCATCCCATCCTGCTCCTGCCGCCCGCCCTTTCTCACCCGTCACCCGCCTCACAGTCACCTCCTGAGAGCACGGGCCTGGAGTACTGCCATCGCCCGAGAGCCCCCTGTGCTGAGAAGTGAGGCCGCCACATAGCTGGCTCCCTGTCGATGTTTGTTGAATGAATGTCTGTTGGCAAATGACCCAAAGTTTAGACCTTCTAGCCGGGGCAGTTAGGGATACCACTGACATCTTTTTTGTCCCTTGGTTTGTTTAGCAAGTAAGCAAGTTTCAAGCAGATACATGTATATATCTATGGAGTTTTATTTCATGCATTTGGAAGTTAATAAATTGTACACATGAAGTGTGATAAAAACACAGGGTTTCTAAGGAGGTATTTATTACCGTACACCAGGCACTGCCATTAGCCTCCCTCAGGACCTGCCCCCCCCTCACTTTGAGCACACTCGTGCCGTGACTCCTGCCCTTTCTGCAGCGGCTCTGGAGTCCCCTTTCATCAGTGTCTCTAGTTGCACTGTCCTGGCCGCCTTGATGTCCCGAATCAATTCAAGATGTTTACGTTTCGTGGTCATTTTGACTTTGGGCAAGAGCTGGAGGTTGCACAGAGCCACAACCAGTGCATAAGGTGGCCGAGGACCCGGCATCATGTTTTCATGAGCTGACTTTCCGTTGAGTGGCGCGTAGTAGCTGCATTCACCGTAGTTTTGATCACATCTCAGAAAGATGCTCAGGAAGGAGAACTCCAGAGCTTCTGCGAAGGTGGTGAGGAGGGTGGGATCAGTGTGTTTGAAGTGAGGAGGAGTCTTTGGGCAGGGATTAACGGCATGCCTGTTGTACTGAAATAAAATTTTTTTGGTCTTTTTTTGAGACAGGGTCTCGTTATGCAGTTCAGGCTGGCCTTGAGCTCACTTTGTAGCCCAGGCTGGCCTCGAACTTGCAATGATCCTCCTGCCTCAGCCTCCCAAGTGCTGGGATTACAGGTGTGCACCCCCATGCCTGGCTTTTTTTTTTTTTTTTATCTGAAATAAATTTTAAACGTAAGCTTTCCCTGTGTTTTTGGAGCACCCGTGTATCTGATCATCGATGCTAAGGAAATCACTTTGTAAGCCTCTGTGGTGCAGGTTCCGTTGGCTTAGAGGTGTTAGAGCACCGAGGCTTGGGTGGGGACAGAAGCTGTCCACTGGGTAAAAAAGCAGGACGGACCGGCTATCAGACTGCACCTGCGACTCGCACCATTTCAGACCCATTTACCTTCCCCATACTGGCAGGTGATTGAGGCTTTCGGGAAGTCCGTGTTACTTGATCTGCATGCTTTCTTTTAGATGACAATAGAGCCAGGCGTGGTGGTGCACGCCTATAATCCTAGCATTTGGGAGGCTGAGGCAGGGGGCTAACTGTGAGCTGGAGGCCAGCCTGGGCTACATAGTGAGTTCAAGGCCAGCCTGGACTGTGTAGCAAGAGTGTCTCAAAAACAAAACAAAACAAAACAAAACTCTTAGCAAATGTTAAAAATGTATTTCACTGAAGCAGAGCCCCCGTAAATGAACTCGCAGGTCAGCCTCGGCCGCCCAGTGCGGCTCAGTGGCCTTCTGGTTCGGACTCACGGCTGGGGAAAACAGGTGCAAGTTTCCAGCCAGGCTCTGGAGGGCCTTGGGTTGGGGCGGACGCAGCAGCACCCCCGCTGCGCAGGAGGCTGAGGACCCGGCCCGGCGAGTGCTGGCGCTGAGTCCCCGCAGGCTCTGGGCGGCATTCGTGTCCCGCTGGTGCCAGCATAGCAGGAGCGGGCTTGTGAGGTTCCGTGTCACAGGGGCTGTACTGTGGTTCGGAGCAGTCACGGGCGACCCTCTCAGGCTCAGCCATCGTGAATCACACCTGCATGAAAGAAAAGGGAAGCCAGGTGTGGCAACACAGGAGGCTGAGGCAGGGGGGTTTGCAAGTTCAAGCCCAGCTTGGGCGACTTAGGGAGATCCTGTCTCAAAAAAACCCAAACAAACCAAAAGACAGATGTAGTTCAGCTTGAAGGCCTACATTCGATCCCCAGTAATGTAACAACAACAACAACAAACAAACAGGAGCCTGGGCTGTATACAGGGGATGTCAGGTAGTAGATTTGTTCTGGGACAGTGGCTGCGCCCGACCCAGTGTGCTTTTGCCTCTGTAAGGAGGGAGGCAAATGTCATTTCATTCGTCCACGCTGCAGTTTGCATGTTGCCTGCAGGCCGCTGCGAACCCTAGTGGTGAAGACAGACCCTACCGTTTGGTGGCGCAGGCCTGTGAGCACAGCACTCAGGAGGCTGAGGCAGGAGGGTTGCAAGTTCCAGTCCCACCTTGTGTCAGTATAAACATGAATACATCTAAAGGGCCGGGGACGGAGCTCGGTGTGAAGGCCCCGAGTTCCATCCCCAGGGCCTCAGACGCTGACACACGCCACCCTGTCCCCTGACCAGCACTTCGTGCGGTGGATGAACGGCAGCTGCATCGAGTGTCCGCCGCAGAAGGGCGAGGAGGAGGAGGTGGTCATCCTCAGCTTCCACAGCGACATCTCGCGGAACCCGCAGGTGACGGAGCAGGCGGTGCTGATCCCGCAGAACGTGCACCGGCTGCTGGTGAGCCTCATGAAGTACCTGCAGCGCTGGAAGCGCTACCGGCCGCTCTGGAAGCTGGACAAGGCCATCGTGATGGAGAAGTTCGCCTCCCGCAGGCCGCCCTGCGCCTCCTTCGACGAGAAGCTGCAGTTCTACTCCCGGATCGCCGACGACGTCATGCGCCACCCGCTGGTCAAGGACGAGCACTGCATCCGGCTCCTGCTGGGGCCGCTGGCCACCACCATGCAGGAGACGGCGAAGTCCTGGGTGGCCTCGCTGGGCAAGCTGCTCAACGACTCGGCGCGCGAGGAGCTGTACAGCCTGCAGGAGGAGATCGAGGTGCGGCTCGGGCCGGGCGGGCGCGCGCTGTCCCTGCGCTCACCTGGGACCTCACTTGGGCCCCTCCGTGCTTCTTTTGTAGCACTTGAACAGAAACCTCAAGAAGAGCCCCAATACCCTGGAGGACCTCAAGTTTGTCCTCTCCACGATCGCAGAGATCAGAAGTAAATCCTTAGTCATGGAGCTGAGATACAAGGATGTCCAGGAGCGCTATCGGACCATGGGGATCTACCACGTCTTCGTAAGCCAGCTTCTCCGTAAGCTTGTCCGTGTCGGGCCACCCCGCAGGTGTTTAGAATAACTTCAACTCACAGGTCGATGGAGTGATTGTTTCGTTTTGAGACAGGGTCTCGCTATGTTGTCTAGGCTGGCCGTGAACTCCTGAGCTCGAGGGATCTTCCCGCCTCAGCCTCCTGAGTGCTGAGACCACAAGCCACACATGCTAGGCACGGTGGTACCGTAAACTTAGTGCTTTCCGTGCTTCTGGTTGTGTTTCGTGTGTACTAGGCTTGCAGTTCAGTTGCAGCCGGAGTCGTGGAATAGACTCAGTGACCAGACCTGTGGGAAGAATTAACTTAGCTCTCGATCTTCCTGGCTGATGTGGCATTTTTGTGGCTCGTTTTGTGACTGCACACCGTCTGGTGTTCCTCTTCCTTCTTTTCTTTTCTCTTCCCTCCCTGCTTTCCTTCCTGCCTTCGCATTCACGTCTGTCTTCTCTTCCTGTGGCTCACTGTGAACCTGTGCCCTCCGCCTTCAGCTCGTTCACTTCCTACTCAGCCGTGTCCACCCTGCTGTCCCTGGTTCTCTGATCCATCCCGTTGGTGTTTAATTGCAGCCAGTGGGATGGACGTTCTAGAATTTCCGTTTTAAAAACAAATTCCCGTTCTCTGCCCAAACTCTCAATTTTGTCTTTCTTTTTTTTTTTTTTTGGTCTTTTTGAGACAGTATCTCGCTATGCAGTTCAGGATGGCCTTGAGTTCACTTTGGAGCCCAGGCTGGTTTTGAAATCACAGCGATCCTCCTGTCTCAGCCTCCCGAGTGCTGGGATTACAGGCGTGCGCCACCACGTCCAGCTACATTTCTTTTCTTTCATTCATGTTTAAAAAAGTGGTTTGAGACAGGGTCTCGCTATGTAGTCCAGGCTGGCTTCACGGTCATCCTCCTACTTCAGCCTCCTGAGTGTTTGGATTATGGGTGTGCATCACCATACCCGGCCTGATTTCATTTTAATTATAAAAATAATAGATGGTGATGCATACCTGTAATCCCAGCACTCTGGGAGGCTGAGGCTGGAGGATCACAAGTTTGAGCCCAGCCTGGGCAACTTAGCAACTTAGATGAGACCCTGTCTGAAAATAAAACAAATAAAAGGACCTGGATGTATGTAGCTCAGTGTAAAAGCCCTGGGTTCACTCTCCAGTCCTACAAAAAAGTTTTAAAAAAATACTTCAACCAGTTTTTTCCAATTGGTTCAAATGACCCATCCTGGTGTGACTGGAAAAGGAATCCCCACAGCAACTTTGCCCGGAAATTTCAGTTCCAAGTTGCTGGGGATTATTGTTTGGTCTGCTTTTCTTCCTTTCTTCTTTTGATCAGCCCCCTGACGCCGAGAGGGAGCTGGTGGACAAGATCGAAGGCATGTGGCTCAGCCTCTTCAGTGATTCTGTGAACGTGGAGCATGCGCTCGGGGGCATCAAGCGAACCTTCACCGAGGTACGGGACTGCGCGCCCCACTCCGCGGGGCGAGACCGCAGAGCGAGCACCCCGGGCTGAGTGCACGCAACCTCGCTTTCCAGATCACTCGCGGAGAAATACTGAACTACCGATGTCAGATAGACGACTTTGCAAGGCGCTTTTACAGCCAAGGTCCTGGCACCGTTGGAGAAGACCTTGATAAAGGTCAGATTATTGCACGCCTGTCATTCCAGCACCTGGGAGGCTGAGGCAGAAGGATCGCTGAGAGTTTGAGGCCAGCCTGGGCTACATAATGAGACCCTGTTTAAAAAAAAAAGGATAAGACTATCATCTTGAGTGAGCTGTGGAGTTGTTCCTGCCCTTTAAATAACATTGGCTAAAAGGGGACAAGACGGGTCCCCTAAAGCTCTTACACTAAACAGGACACGATAGACCCGTGAGCCTCATGTACGCCGAAGACTGCCAGGGATGCTAGAAAAACAGGTCACCAAAGAGGACCTTGGGAAGGTGGCACCCGGCGTGGTGACTGGCGAGTGACGCCGTGGTGTGGGTGACCTTGGGGCTGGGGTCGAGTGCAGGGAGAATGCGCAGTGATCCCCGGCTCAGGACCAAGGGGGACAGCGGAGGACGAGCGACCCGGACACGCTCAGCATCCCTGATGAGTGACAGCCGTGTCCCGCCTGCCCTGGGTCTAAGAACTAGGAGGATTTTCTGACTGGAGCCGCTTGCTCTGCCCCCGGGCTTTTGGCTGTACTCGGAATGAGTGTGATGCAGTCTGGAGATTCTCAGTCTGTCTCCTCCTGCGGCTTAGGAGATGGAATTATAATTTACATGTGCGTCATCTCTCCATCCTTGATGAAGAGATGCTTCTTACTCAGTTTTGTACACACTGACATGGAATTAATTTAACTTTTGTGCATGCGGGGATTAAACCCCGGGGCCTTTGCACTGAGCTACGTGCCCAGCCCTCTTTTCATTTTTTAGTCTTGCAACAGGGTCTGCCTACGTCTCTTAAGTTGTCCCGGCTGGGTTTGAGCTTGCGATCCTCCCGCCTCAGCCTCCCAGAGCGCTGGGTTTGCAGGCATGCGCCCCTACATTCTCATCCACTTATGCATCCATGTTCTAGGAGTAGAACTTTTGAACACTTTCGAAAAGGAGATGGCAAAACACGAGAAGGAACGCCAGGAGCTGGCAAAAGCGGAGAAGCTCTTCGACCTCCCCATCACCATGCACCCGCAGCTGCTCAAGGTGCAGAAGGAGATGGCCGGGCTGCGGGTGATTTACGAGCTCTACGAGGGCCTGAAGGTGAGCGCGGCCCGGGCACGAGGCAGTCGGCCCACGCTGAGGACCTCAGGCCGGGGCTGCCCGGCCTCCCTCCTGCGCGCCACCCGGCTCCAGGAAGTCACTTCTGTCCTGAGCACTGGATGAGTGCCTCCCCTGTTACCCGCACAGTGGGGAGCACAGGTCTTGCCGCCACCCAGGACGCTCAGTACTTCTGTCCCCAGACAAGGAAGTCCAGCTTGCTCTGCCCAAAGGTCCTCAGGAAAGCTGGTCAAAGACCGCTCCTGGTGGTGCGCGTCTGTGATTCTGGCGCTCAGGAGGCTGAGGCAGGAGGACTGCTATAAGTTCAAGGCCAATGTAGGCTGCATAGTGAGTTCAAGGCCAGCCTGACCTACCTAGGGAGACCCTGTCTCAGAAACAACAAACGAGCCGACAGAAAGCTGTTAAAAGAAACACCGAGGGGGCCCGGGATGTAGCTCAGTGGCACAGCACCTGCCTGGCAAGCGCAAGGTCCTGAGTTTGATTCCCGGTACCGGAGAAAACCCAAACAAGCAGAGAAACACTGAGCACCGGGAGAGAGGAGCCGGAGGCGCTGAGCACTGACGCGTTTTCCCGGGTTTCGGTGTTAAGCAGGGGGTGCTGGCGGGGGCACGTGTGGAGAGATGGCGGCGAGTGTGTCTGCGATAGGAGCCCAGCACAGAGGAGAGGCTGGAGCTGGGGCGGGCGGGGGGCTGCCTCAGCGACGCCTGGGCCCTCCACTCCATGGGACAGGGCAGGCCCGAGGGCTGGCCTCAGCGGGGCAGGTAGTTCCGCCTGTGGTCGCCGGGGAGGTGTGTGTGGGGCGCTTCCGCGGGAGTTTGGGTTGCTCCGTTTCCCCAGAGGTGCGCACAGCGGGGTGAGCGGAGGCGGGGTCTGGGTGGGCTGCCCGGCCGAGGGGGCATGGGGCAGCCAATGGCAGGGATCGGGCCTGGACCTAGGCTGGGGCCCGGGGGCAGGGTCTGGCGGTGCCATGCTGTGAGTGTTGAGGCACCGGGCGGCCCCGGCCGCGGGCAGGGAGGAGAGGGCGGGGCAGAGGCCCAGGCGGGGCGAGAGCCAGGACGGAGGGCACCGAGGGGGGCCGGGACGGGCGCCGGCATCCTCAGGGTTTCCCCAGTTTGCGTCTTGCGCGGAGGAGGAAGCAGCTCGCGAGAGTCCCCTCTAGAGCGTTCTGTGCCTCCCGGGAAGACGGGGGAGAAATGACAAAGGCAGAGAGGTCGTGCGACCACGCACACCGAGGGCCGAAGCCAGAGCCCTCAGTGCCGGCCGTGGGGGACACAACACTTGCTGCGTTCCACAACCTGTGACTTTGTCAGGCTGGGTGCTGGAGTTGCCAGAAAGGGCTTTGTACCCCTCGGGGAAATGTGTCTCTGTGGTCACCGAGTGGGGTGCGTTCGGGTCTTGTCCCACGGTTTGAGGTCCTTCCTGTGCACCCTTGGCGTGCCATGGGTAGAGGGACAGACGGACGGACGGGCGTGCTGTCCTCAGAGGGGTGAGCGGGGCCAGAGCCGGGGCTCGCCCCCTCGGTGCTCACAGATGTGCGCTTCCCTGCGCCCGCAGGCTGCCAAGGAGGACTGGTCTCAGACGCTGTGGATCAACCTGAACGTGCAGCTGCTGCAGGAGGGCGTGGACGGCTACTTCAAGGCGCTCAAGAAGCTGCCCCGGGCCGTGCGCGCCCTGTCGGTGGCCTACCACCTGGAGGCGAAGATGAAGGCCTTCAAAGACTCCATCCCTCTGCTCCTCGACCTGAAGCACGAGGCGCTAAGAGACAGGTGGGCTGTGTCCTGCTTGGCCGCCGTGGGTGCATGGGGGGAGCCTTTCCTTAAAGATGTTCCCTGCTGAGACCTGGTGACAGAGGACGGGGTTCCAGCAGTGACACAGAGCTGCAGATAGCTGGCATCGTAGAAAATTATCAGATGGCACATAGAAAATCATCACCCCAAGGAATCTTATGCGTGTGTATGTGTGTGTGTGTGTATGTGGTACTAGGGACTGAATCCAGGGTCTTTGCACTGAGCTACATCCCAGCCCCTTTTAAGTTTTTAAATTTTATTTTGAGACAAGGTCTTGCTAAGTTGCCTAGGCTTGGTATGGATTTGAGAGCCTCCTGCCTCAGCCTCTTAGAATGCTGGGATTGCAGGCATGCGCCACTATACCTGGCTGAGACAGTCTCTCCTAAGTGCTCATGTACACTGGACAGCTCTGTTTCACTGTTTGTCCCTCAGGCCCAGGGACTTTGGTGCTTAGCCATCTGCGTCACTGTCCTCGCTGGCTGGCCTCCTTTGCATGTGTCACTGTTCTAAGCTGTGAAACTCAGAGTGTTTGCTGAGGGCAGGTCCCAGCTCTGTGACCCTGTCACCCAGGGTGTCTCGAACTCTGGCCCCTTTCCATGATGTGAGTCAGACATGGACCTCACCTATACTGTCACGGTTTTTTTGCTTTTATCAGTTTGTTTTTCTCTCTGTCTCTCTTTCTTTTTTTGAGACAAGGTCTTGCTGGCCTTGAATTCTCTGTGATTCTCCTGCCTCAGCCTCCTGAGTGCTGGGATTATAGGCATGCACCACTATGCCCAGCTAGTTTCTTTTATTACTGAAATGAATGCAATCTGAAAAGAAACTTGTTTCACCAGTGTAAGCAAAAACACCAAAAGCTCTTGCCAGAAATAGACAGGAATTACAAAAGTAAAAGTACTTTTTTGAGACGGGGTCCTACCGTGTACCCCATGCTGGCCTCGAACTCGCACCAGTTACAGGCTTGCAGGTGTGCACTGCTATGCCTGGCCAAAAAAAATGTAATTTAAAAAAATTTAGCTGAAACTCACCTGGCCTGCAGGAGGCCCGGCCTTTAGGGTGTGTCAGGCACACAGCGTACCCACCCCGGACCTGTCCTTTGACAGAAGCAGAAGGCTGGGAGGGGGACGGACGGGGTCCCCTTGTCCCGGGTGAGCCTGTGTTGTGGGATGTCCAGTCTGTGGACCCCTAGCCGGTGACCAGAGTCACACTGCCCAACTTCCCGTCAGCTCCTGGGCTGGCCGGGATACAGAGGTGGAAGGAGCAGCAGTCTGACCGCTCCTGGGCCCTCCGGTGTGTGACCCAGCGCGGAGGCCCTTGTGTGGGGGCCCGGCTTTCCGCCATCCTGCACCGCGGCCGGCAGCCTCGTCGTTGTCCACCCCACATCGTGGGAGCACAGACTTGGGCAAACCCACAGGCCAGGTGGGGTCCTCGAAGGGAGGCCGGGCCGGGCCCGAGCCGGTGCCGAAGGTGAGCTCGGTGAGCAGGGCCTCCTGTCTGAGGCAGCCCCTCTGTCCTCTGCCAGGCTGTGCCTTTGTTGCAGTGCTCGGAGCAGTTTGCAGGGGCCGAGGCGTCGCCCCGTGGTTAGCGCTTGCCTTGCGTGGCGAGGCCCCAGGCTTGGTCCTGAGCACCGGTAATGAACCGATGCCACAAAACAATGTGCAGTCACAGCGGGCGAAGGGCCAAGCTGTGTGTGTCCTTGAGGGCTGTGAGGACGGGCACGGACGCGATCCTGCTGTATGTTGCTTCCCGGGCCACTTGGACGGCTGGCGGGATCCGGAACAACGGGATCCAGCGAGCCTGGGTCCGACCCCTCCAGTCCCCCCCACGCCGTTCACCTGGGGTCTCCTCGGGGTGATCCGTGCGTCTCCAACTTGGCCAGCGTGAAGGTTTCTTTATCCTGCTGCGCTCCTAGGCACTGGAAAGAGCTGATGGAGAAGACAGGCGTCTTTTTTGAAATGACGGAGACGTTCACTCTGGAAAACATGTTTGCCATGGAGCTGCACAGGCACACGGACATCCTCAACGAGATTGTCACCGCCGCCGTCAAGGAGGTCGCCATCGAGAAGGTGAGAGGCGCTGCGCTCGGGAAGGGGCTGCGGCCGGAGAGGCGTTTCAGGGCTTAAAACATTTTGAGCAGTGCGTGTTGGCGCTGGGTGGAGATCTCACTCATCGGGGGAGAACGGTGGTTCCTTCAGAGAGGAAGCCCGCAGGGTTTGCTGCAGGGTTTGTTGGGTTGAGTGATAAGGAACTCTTTTTTTGTCCTTTTGAGACAGGGTCTCACTGTGCAGTTCAGGCTGGCCTTGAGCTCACGTTGTAGCTCAGGCTGGCCTCAAACTCTCAGTGATCCTCCTGCCTCAGCCTCCCGAGTGCTGGGATTACAGGTGTGCCCCACCACGCCTGGCTCAAGAACCCTTTGCTCTGAAAGGGGATTTTCCCGCCTCACTTAGCTTTTCTCCTGTTCCTGATCATAGTTTGACTCTCATTTGTTTATTGTAGAATAATGGATCTTCATGGTAGAAAATTAAAAGAGAAGCCGATCACTCACACTCTCACCACCTGAAGATAACTATTACTAATGTTCGATAGACTTCCTTCTTGACTTAGGAAAAAAGCATGTGTACACATGTATACACGCATGTACACATGTCTCTGTACACATGCTACACGTGTGCATGCACACAGACCCACTCATGACATATGCACACCTCCATGATTATACACACACACACACACACACACATCTATGGACAAGGTGTGGCCAAAACGGGGAGTGAATGTTTAAAGTTTAAAAAAAGTGTTACAGTGAAACACACGTTGCCCTGAGCCCGCCTCCAAAGGCTCCCCCTCCCTTTGAGCACACTCATCCCATCGCTCTGCCCTTTCTGCAGCAGTGCTGGCGTCCCCCTCCCTGAGTGTCTGTAGCTGCACTGTCAGGGCCGCCTCAGTGTCCTGGATGGGTTCAGATGGTTGACCTTCCACGGCCACTGTGACTTTGGGGAGGAGAGGGAAGTTGCACAGGGCCACGTCGCTTCTTGGCCTTTTGGCTAAGATCAAGTGTAGCATCTGTTCTTGTCAGCACAGGGCCAGATCTGGTGACCGAGGTGGATGCGGACGCAGCGTCAGGCTTTCACGAGCTGCCTTTCTGTGGCGTGGCGCTCAGCAGCAGCAGCAGTCGCTATATTTCGGTCACGCCTTGTAAAGACAGCAAAGCGGGTCCAGAGCTGCTCCCAAAAGTGGCAAGGATGACGGGGTCAAAATGTTTGAAGCAGGGCAGGACCTGGAAGGGATTCATTTGTTACTGTAATCAGTTTATTTTATTTTGTCTTTTTGAGACAGGGTCTTGCTATGCAGTTCAGGCTGGCCTTGAGCTCACTTTGTAGCCCAGGCTGGTCTTGAACTTGCAATGATCCTCCTGCCTCAGCCTCCCGAGTGCTGGGATTACAGGTGTGCGCCACCATGCCTGGCTTAATCAGTTTTTTTTTTTTTTTTTGAACTGGAAATCGAACTCAGGACCTTGCGCTTGCTAGGCAGGCACTAGTGCCACTGAGCTATATCCCCAGCCCTTAATCAGTTTTTAAAATGTAAACATTTACTGTACATTTCAGTCACAACTTGTATATACATAAATACATGGGAACATATGCATGGCACACACCTGCTCACGTACTGATATAGATACCCATTTACACATTGTATTCACACACATATGTGCACACACATGCCTAATGTGCACATCTACATAGGCATGCACAGATCCCTTACCCAGGGACTTAGCCATAGACACAGCCCTGGGAAATGGCATCACAGAGGCACACTGCTTTCTCACTAGAGCTTCTCAGCAGTAGAGGACACCGAGGGCAGACCCGGAAGTGTGCGGGCCCTGCGACCCGCTGAGTTGCTCAGCCCGGCTCCCGGTGCCCTGTAGCCGGGCCTCCACGGGCCGTGTCACCGCCTGAGCCTGGTCTCTGTGTTAGTGACCCTACCATGTGGGGTTGCTCGGGAACTGGATGAGACCAGCGTGAGACCATCTGTGTAACACGCTTTACACGCTTCCGTGGCATGGCGCCAGCCCGTGGCAGCGGGGACGATTGTGGCCTGGAAGAACCTTGACCCCTCCCACACCCGACCACTGTCTTGCGCTGGAGTGGGGGTCCCAGCAGCAGAGGCGGTGTTGTGGGCGGGGGTCACGGTCCTCTCCTGTCCGCACAGGCCGTGAAGGAGATCCTGGACACGTGGGAGGTCATGAAGTTCTCGGTGGTGAAGTACTACAAGGGCACGCAGGAGCGCGGCTACATCCTGGGCTCCGTGGACGAGATCGTGCAGTGTCTGGATGACAACGTGGTCAACCTGCAGAGCATCTCGGGCAGCAGATTCGTGGGGCCGTTTCTGCAGACGGTGCACAAGTGGGAGAAGACGCTGTCTCTCATCGGGGAGGTCATCGAGGTGGGGACGCGGCCGGGGCCCGACAGCCTCTCTCCGGCTCCTCTGTCTTGATTTGTTTTGGGGGACGAGTGTGTGGTTGGAGTTTCTGGCATTACTGGGGATGGAACCAAGGGTGTTACCCTGGAGCTACAGCCCCAGCCCTTTTTTATATTTTTTCTTTTGGACAACATCTCAGTCACTGTGTAGCCCAGCTTGTTATCCTCCTGCCTCAGCCTCCAGAGTTGTTGGGATGACAGGGGTATGCCCCTACTCTAGGCTTTGATCTGAGTTTTCTTTTTTTTTTGGTCTTTTTGAGACAGGGTCTCGCTATGCAATTCAGGCTGGCCTTGAGCTCACTTTGTAGCCCAGGCTGATCTCGAACTCACAACGATCCTCCTGCCTCAGCCTCCTGAGTGCTGGGATTACAGGCGTGCAGCGCCACGCCTGGCTTGGTCTGAGTTTTCATTTCAATGGATACATTTTAAATTTCCAAGATGGTTAATTGTTTTTCTTTTAGTGTGTCCCTGTTCTTTTTTAGGCCTGTCCTGATCTTGTTGCAAGAGTGCATCCACTTCCTTTATGCGCTGAGAATGGTGGACATCTGCACTTTAAACTCCCTTGCGGATCTCTCTGGACTTTCCACTGTCCTGGGCGAGAATTCTTTTCTTTTCTGTGTCTGTTGTTGGTCCCTTGTGGTGGGCTTTTCTCTGTGTGATTTCCATTTCTTCTTAGTTCATTTTTATCATTTTGTTTTGTTTTCCAGTGATTGTTTTTCTGTTTGTGCTGCTTCCCTTTCTGTCTGCTTTTGTGGCCTCTGCATCCTGGCCTGACCCTCCACCAGCTGCAGACGGGCCCTGCACTAAGCGGTCTGGGGCGTTCTTCCTTCGTGGGCAGCCCTGGTCCGGACCTCACAGAGCCACCCAGGCTCTTCCTGTCTTGTGGCACCTTCCCTCCCAGGCAGCCCCCAAGCACCTTGTTCCTGGCCCCTGCCTGGGGCCTGGGGGGCAAAGCCCTGGTGTCCAGCCTGGTTCCCTGGCCCGGGATGGGACCCTGGCCTGGGCGCCCCACATGCCTGAACTCCCTTGGCTTGCTGACTTGTTTTGTCTGTGGCTTTCTACTATTATGTGGGAGCCCTTCTGTAGATGTAGCATTGACTTCTCTTTGTTACTTAAAACTCTTAAAATTTTAATTTTTAAATTACAATACAAGCGCAAATTACATCACACGGAATGAACCTCGCTAGAGTGAATGTTCCGTGACGCTTAGTACATCCACAGAGTGAGCCCACCACCTCTGCCTGCTTCCGGAACATTCTCACAGCCCTGAGAGAACCCCAAGCCCGTTAAACAGTCACCCCCTACCCCATTCCCTGGTCATGCAGCTACCTTCTGTCTCCCTGGGTTTTTCTCTCTGGAGATTTCACGTAAATGGAGCCAGACACTACGTGGCCTTTGTGCCTAGCGTAAGATTTTCAGGGTTCATCCGTGTTGTAGCCTGTGGGGCTCCATTCCTTTTTCATGGCCAAATAATATTCCCTAGTGTGGACAGGCAGCATTTGTCTGGTTCCTTGTTTGAGTCTGTGGTCAGTTCTGTTGGGCAAGACCTAGACAGGGAGCTTCTGAGCATGTGGCACGTGACTGTCCTGGCACTACCTGCCTTTGAGGGCTGCGGGTCACAGGGCTCCAAGCTCTGCTCCTAACTCGGACTTTCTTCCTTTCCTGGACTGGCGTGGAGAGTTCACTTCTCTTCTTCCTCTTCCTCCTCCTTTTGCATACTGGGGATCCAACCCAGTGCTGTCGCGCTGAACTACATCCGCAGCCCTTTGGATTTTTAAAATTTGAAACAGGGTCTTGCTGAGTCAGTAAGTGGTCCAGGCTGGGCTTGAACTTGGCAGTCCTCCTGCCTCAGCCTCCCCAAGTGCTAGGATTACTGGGGGGATCCACCACACTCTGCTTGTTTTTGCTCTTTCGACTGTGCATCTGAAGCTATTTTGCTTTGCTTCCTCTGGATTTCTGCACAATAGTCACCCCTCACCCCGGGCATGTGCTCCAGGATGCGCCAGGCGTGCTCGAAACCGCAGACAGAACCGCGACCTGGACAAACCGTGTTTTCCGTATTCTTCACCATGAGCAAGTGTGATTTACAAATTACGTTCAGTAAGAGATTAACACAGGCGGGGCTGGGGATTTAGCTCAGCAGCAAAGTGCCTGCCTGGCAAGCGCAAGGTCGTGAGTTCGGTTCCTGGTACCGGAGAAAAACAAAAAACAAAAAACACAACAAAAAAGAGATTAACACAGGCAAAATAAAACAGAACAGCCGTAACAATATAGCGTAATGAAAGTCTCGGGGATATTTTCTCTCTCTCTCTCAGAATCTCTCATGTTGCTGTATTTTCGGGGTACGCTTGGCCTCAGAGAACGGAAGTCATGGGAAGGGAACCCATGGCTCGGGTCTGCTGGGGCTTGGGGTGTGGGCTGCCGGCCGTGTGTTTGCTCAACCTGCTGCCCAGCCCGGAATGCCCTGGACCGGGCCCGTCGACCCTGTCCCTGGCGGGGTGGCGCCGTCCCTGCGTGGAGCTCTGGGCCCCGCTGATGGGCGCTTCCTCACAGAGCTGGATGCTGGTGCAGAGGAAGTGGATGTACCTCGAGAGCATCTTCATCGGGGGCGACATCCGGTCCCAGCTCCCGGACGAGGCGAAGAAGTTTGACAACATCGACAGAGTGTTCCGGAGGGCAAGTGACGGCGGGGGCCGCCTCGGGGGACGGGACGGGAGGGAGGCCCTTCCTCGCTGTTCACCTGGGCGCTTCCTCTGCTCAGGAGTCTGCATTTTGTCAGTCATGCTATGTCATCTTCATCGGTTTGGTAAAAACTTCTTTTTGACCCTTAGCTGTTGGCCCCTGACAGCGATCCATTTTGTGCTTATTTTTATTATAAAAGTAATATCTGCTCAAGAACTTTTCTTTTGACACAAGATCTTGATGTGTAGTTCAGGCTGGCCTTGAACTCATGGAGATCCTCCTGCCTCAGCCTCCGGAGGGCTGGGATAACAGGCCTGCGCACCACGCCCGGCTAAGAATTTTGGGAAGTGTAGAAAAATAGAACAAATACATATGACAGTGTGCCTTCTTAGGCTCATCTTCTTTAGGAAAGTATCAGTTGCTTGGTTAAGTGTGGAAAGGACAAGGCACATCACCTCGCCCGGTGACAGGGCGCCTCTCCCCGCACAGATCATGGGCGAGACCCTGAAGGACCCGGTGATCAAGAGGTGCTGCGAGGCCCCCAACCGCCTGGCCGACCTGCAGCACGTGGCCGAGGGGCTGGAGAAGAGCCAGAAGAGCCTCAACGACTACCTGGACTCCAAGCGCAACGCCTTCCCGCGCTTCTTCTTCATCTCCGACGACGAGCTGCTCAGCATCCTGGGCAGCAGCGACCCCATGTGCGTGCAGGAGCACATGATCAAGGTGCGCGCCGCGGGCACGGCGGGAGGGACGCCTGTTTCCGGGGGGCTGTTAGGACGTGAAGACGTCGCATGACGAAGTCTTAGGCCGGCGCCTGCGTCCCCTGTGGGCCCGGGGACCTCAGCAGCACCCACCAGGACTGACACGTGACACCCCTCAGCCACTCCTCTCTCCCCCCGTGGAGCTCATGGTGAAGCTGGCGCGCTCCCCGTCCCGCCCTCCACTCAGCTCTTCTGCTTCCGGGAGACAGACACTGTCGGGACTCGGGAGTGGTTTTTCCTCCTCACGATTTCTTTTTTGTGTGCGTGCTCACACACACACACACACACACACACACACACACACACAGAGGCGCGCACACACACACACACACAGGTGCACACACGCATGCGCACACATACATCCTAGCTCCAAGACCTATATGTTGGCGGGAAGCAGCAGAGAAACTGTCCCTTGTGAGGTTGGGCAGAGGGTGGCCGGATATCAGCTAGTCAGCTCTATATTTTGCTTGTTTGTTTATATTTTTGGCGGTCCTGCGGATGGAACCCAGGGCCTTGCGTGTGCTAGGCAAGTGTTCTGCTGCCGAGCCCCACGCTGGGCTGGAAGTTGCCATCCTCCTGTCTCAGCCTCCCGAGCGGCCGGGATCGCAGGGTGGGCCTCTGCCGCACCGAGCTGTGCAGTTCGCCCGCTGCACTGAGGCAGGGGTGCAGCACCAGGCAGCGCACCGGGGCTTGGGGGCTCAGGGTCGAGCACCCGCCTGGCGCGCGCCGTGCACGCGCACGCACAACGCACATGCGCGCAACGCTCACGTGGCGAGAGTGACAGGGCCGCGCCGGCCTCTGCTCCGCAGATGTACGACAACATAGCGCTGCTGCGGTTCAGTGACGGCGAGAGCGGAGAGAAGCTGGTGTCGGCCATGGTCTCGGCCGAGGGGGAGGCCATGGGCTTCCGGAAGCTGGTGCGCGCCGAGGGCCGCGTGGAGGACTGGATGACGGCCGTGCTGCGCGAGATGCGGAGGACCAACAGGCTCATCACCAAGGAGGCCATCTTCAAGTACTGCGAGGACAGGAGCAGGTGAGGGTGACCCGGGGAGCCGAGGCCGTGCAAGGGCCGGGGGAGCTCTGGTCTCTGCTCGAAGTCAGCGGCCTTCCAGTGATCGCCTCCCCCGGGGCAGCGCTTTGCAATGCGACATGGAGCTTGTTAAAAACACCCGGGATCCCTGCACTCTGGGAGGCTGAGGCAGGAGGACTGCAAGTTTCAGTCCAGCCTGGGCAACCTAATGCCTTCGTAAGACCCTGTCTCAAAAATTAAAGAAGGCTGGGGACGTAGCTCAGCCCTGGGTTCAATCCCCAGTCTCTGTCTCTCTCATGCACCGCACACACCCTCCCATCTGTACACAATCAGGTATGTGTCACTCTGCTCCATGGCGAACCAGCTCTGGGGAGAAAGCAGCTTTGATGAGAGCTCTTATCGGTTCCTTAGTGTGTTTCCCACACGGCCCATGTCATGGCTCGATGGCAGAGCAGGGAGGGCTTAATAACCAGCCTGCATGATTCCAGAACATTCCGGAACATTCCGGAACATTCCACCATGTGCTCTCAGGAGCTGATGCAAGACAGCCTGAAGTGTGTCCCTGATCCCCCGAGACCTGCAGGTGGCCGCCAAGATTAGTAAGGGAGAGTAGGGCCAGAGGGACTCATGTGAATCAATCTGTCTGGAGAGACGATGCCACCCCTTCCTGTGTCTCTGGTTTGGATGAGAAGGAAGGAGCCCCAGGAAGCTGTAGCTCAGGCAGTCGGAAGGAGACCTGCCAGGGAGGGTGATGGTTCTTGCTAGAATTTTGTTTTAACTTCTTACAATAAACCCATCCTACTAAGTATATTTCTTTCCTGGTACTGGGATTGAACCCAGGGGTGCTGTACCACTGAGCTACATCCCCAGCCCTTCTTTAAAATTTTGAGACGGGGTCTCCCTGAGGTGCCCAACCTGGCTTTGAGCTGGCAATCCTCCTGTCTCAGCCTCCCAGAGTGCTGGGGTCACAGGGCGCCACCACAGCCAGGACAGACACCAGCCCGGCCGGTCCCCGCCGCTCACAGCGCGCTGTCCCCTAGGGTGGACTGGATGCTGCTGTACCAGGGCATGGTGGTGCTGGCCGCCAGCCAGGTGTGGTGGACCTGGGAGGTGGAGGACGTGTTCCGCAAGGTGAAGGCGGGGGAGAAGCAGGCCATGAAGCACTTCGGCAGCAAGATGCACCATCAGATCGACGAGCTGGTCACGCGCATCACCGCGCCCCTGAGCAGGAACGACAGGAAGAAGTACAACACGGTCCTCATCATCGACGTGCACGCCAGGGACATCGTGGACTCCTTCATCCGCGGCAGGTGCGTCCCCCCGGGCGTGGCGTCCAGGCTGGGGTGCCGTGCGGCTCTGTGGCCCCCCGCCCAGCCCTGTCCCTCTGCCCTCTGCCCCCGCCCAGCATCCTCGAGGCGCGGGAGTTCGAGTGGGAAAGTCAGCTGCGGTTCTACTGGGACCGGGAGCCGGACGAGCTGAACATCCGCCAGTGCACGGGCACCTTCGGCTACGGCTACGAGTACATGGGGCTCAATGGGCGCCTGGTCATCACGCCCCTCACCGACCGCATCTACCTGACGCTCACGCAGGTGACGGCCGCGAGCCCCAGCCTTGGCGGGGATGCGGACGTGGGTGGGAGGAGCCTCCTATTCCTGTGGGGAACAGGGCCCTGTCCCCTCCTGAGCCTCCTGGGGCAGCCATCGGGCGTCACCAGGCACCAGACGGGTTCCCGCTCACGGCGCAGTGCACAGGCCCCGGGCGCTCACGGCGAGGGGCGGGCGTCCCGTGGATGTCAGCGGAAAGTGCGTGAAGGTCACGGGTGGTGGCCGTCGGGAGGGGCCGGGGTGCCCCGTTTTTGCCCACCTTGTGACGGTCCTTGTTCCGGGTGACCCGCCCTGTGAACGGCCCGAGGGCGAGAGGGTGCCCCGGGAGAGGAGGCAGCTGTGTTTGTGTCTGGCTCCGGGCATGGCGGAGTCCAGGCAGGTCTGTGGGGGCATCCCCCTCCCTGCCGGGGGACAGTGTGCTGAGCTCGCATGGCTTCCCCATTGAGACCCAGCTCATGTGCCTGGCGGCGGGGTCAGTGCCGTGGGGACGGGCACCTGCGCTGCGGGGGGCTGTGGGATGACGCCCCGCCTCTCCCCAGAAATAAGGGTGTGGGCTTGTCTGCCTCCGTCAGGGTTCTCCAGGACCTCCTTCCCCCGACACACGCACGCACACGCATATGCATGCACATGCTCGCACACATGTACACACATGCACACGCGTGCACATGCACACACATAGGAAGAGACGCTAGGAGGCCTTGGCTTCCGCGACCAAGCTGGCCGGCGGCCTCTGCGCCTGTGCTCTGCAGTGTCCCGGGCTCGGGTGGCCGGGCAGCCGACAGGAGCTGGTGGTGTTGGGGCGAAGGCCCAGAACCAGGGGCGCAGTCCCAGCTCGAGCCTCAGGCGTGGAGGATGCGCCTTCCTCGGCCTTTCGTCCCCTCCCATCCCCAGTGGCCTGGGCGGTGCTACCGTCCTGGGCAGCACTCCTGCTCCAGCCTGCCGGTATCAGTGGGTGTGTGTCTCCGGTGCCCCGGGGTGCCCAGAAGTCCCTCGCCACCGGCTGTCCCCACAGCTCCCCGCCCCGTCAGGCTGACCGTCAGCCTAACGGCCGTTCTCCACAGACCCTCCCGGGTGTGTCCTCGTCGGCACAGTGACGAGCTCAGAGCTGCACCTCTTTCCGCTCTCACCCGGCCCTTGGCCCTCACAGGCGCTGTCCATGTACCTGGGCGGTGCCCCCGCCGGCCCGGCAGGAACCGGCAAGACCGAGACCACCAAGGACCTGGCCAAGGCCTTGGGCCTGCTGTGTGTCGTCACCAACTGCGGTGAGGGCATGGATTACAAGGTAAGGCCCTGCCGCCGCGCCTGCTGTCTGCTTCTGCCCGGGGTCGTCTGTGCGTGGCACGAGACACTTCCCAGGTGTCTGCGAAGGGATGGCCACCGCTCAGGCCAGCCCCCCGCCAACGGCCCCCAGCACTGGCCTCGCACCTCCGTGCTTAGCAGACAGGGCGATGGCGGCACGGTGGCCCACAGCGCTCACAGGGACTGGTGGATGTGGCCACCGCAGAGCCCCGGTTCCTTAGGCCCCTTGGGAAAGGGGGCGGCTGTCACTGGATTTTCAACATTTCAGGAGAGGCTGCACCTTGATTTATAAACTACTGGGTGTAAGGGGCCTGGAGGGGCTTTGGGGTCTTCCCAGACAGACCTTCTCAGGGGGGCTGGGACCCGGCCTCTGCCCGGTGGACGAGCCGTCGTTGAACGTAGAAGATGCGCCCATCGGGAGGCCTGGCCCTCGGCCTGACGCCCTGCCGCGGGGTCCCCACAGGCCGTGGGTAAGATCTTCTCCGGCCTGGCGCAGTGCGGGGCCTGGGGCTGCTTCGACGAGTTCAACCGCATCGACGCGTCCGTGCTGTCGGTGATCTCCTCGCAGATCCAGACGATCCGCAACGCGCTCATCCACCAGCTCACCACCTTCCAGGTGAGGCCGTGAGCGCGGCGTCCTGGCGGTCTGCTCTGTAGACCGGGGCCACTCGGGTGGCGGGTGGTAGGAGGCCTGTTTCCCGGTGGGGACGGTCCGGCTTCCCAGATGAGCCTCATCTCTGACGGGCGGGGTTGTGATTCCCCACGACTTCCCACGGAGCCGGCACACGGCTGACGTCCGCGGAAGGAAGGTCGCTCCTACCGCGTGTGTCCCACCCTGCGGGAAAGCAGACCAAGACTCAGAGAGGCTGCGTGCCCTGCTGGGGTCACACAGTGCCTCCCGGGAGCGCTGCCTGCAACCTCCCCGCTGCCTGCAGTTTGAAGGGCAGGAGATCTCTCTGGACGCGCGCATGGGCATCTTCATCACCATGAACCCGGGCTACGCGGGCCGCACGGAGCTGCCCGAGTCGGTGAAGGCGCTGTTCCGGCCCGTGGTGGTCATCGTGCCCGACCTGCAACAGATCTGCGAGATCATGCTCTTCTCCGAGGGCTTCCTGGGGGCCAAGGTGGGTGCGGCTGCCAGGCCCCTCCCTCTGCATGCTGCAGATGTCTTCGCTTTCTCTCTCTCTTCTTAAAATGACAGCTTCTATCCAACCTCCATGGTGCACGCTGGTAATCCTAGCACTCTGGGAGGCTGAGACAGGAGGGTTGCGAGTTCCAGTCTAGCCTGGGCAACTTAGCAAAATCTGTGTCAAAATAAAATAAACAAATAAAAAGGGCTGGGGTTGTAGCTCAGTGCAAAAACCTGGGTTCAATACCCAGGACCACAAAAAGAACAAATAAAACAACCCCAACCAACCAACGAACTAACCAACCAACCAAAAAAGCCCTGTTAGTTTTGGAAGGTTTAAGATTCACAAGAAGTTGTGACACCAGTCACCCAGAGACCTGGTGAACCCTTCACGAAGTCACAGTTTAAATTAAAAAATTATACGTCTGAGAATACTGCCATTTATATGTGTATCTTCTATAATATCCTTTTAATATATGTACTTTATAGATATGTGGATAGATCAATCTCTTTCATAGTATCTTCTTTCAAGAGATCTGATTTTTGAGGTTCCAGGGATTAAGCCTAGGGCTATGTGTACGCCAGGCAAGTTCTACCGTGGAGCTCCATTGTTACTATGAGGCTTTATTATTGTTGTTGTTGTTATTATTATTTAAATTTGAACAGGGTCTCGCTAAGGTGGCAAGGTTGGTTTCAAACTTGTGATCCTGCGGCTTCAGCCTCCCCGGTAGCTGGGACTATAGGCGTGTGCTGCCAGTGTGAATATCCTATGTAGCTCTGTGTGTGTGTGTATCTGTCCATGTGTCTTTTATAACATCCTCTTTCAAGATCGCTATAAAACACGCACACAGCTATTTCTGGGCGGTTCTGGGGACCGCACAGCCCGCGGGGGCTTTTAGCTGAGGAGTCACGCTGACGCTCCGCGGCAGTTGTTTTCGGAAGGCTGCTGCTGCTCGCCGGGCTGCCAGGATCCTGGCTGTGCGGGTTGCGGGCTCGTTTATTTTCCTGACCCAGAGTCCTTGGAGACGGGTGCAGGAGGCGTCCTGGGGACAGGTCTGGGTCACCATGAACACACCTCATCGTTCCTGGTGGGGCTCGGGGCAGGCTCAGACTCCGGGAGGCGGGGCCGAGGAGACCGGCCCTGGTGGCCGTGGTTGGACACGAGGGGCGCCTCCTTTCCGGTGGTGGGGCGGGGTGGGTTTGGGTCGGGTTCGGGTTTGGCCGGGGTTCAGGGCCGGCTCCGCGTGCTCTCAGCGGTCGGCTCGGGGTCTTCCGGGAGCCCGTGTGCTCACTGGCGCAGCGCCGGCCTCTGCCCCGCCTCTGTCCGCAGTCGCTGGCCAAGAAGATGACGGTGCTGTACAAGCTGGCGCGGGAGCAGCTGTCCAAGCAGCACCACTACGACTTCGGGCTCCGCGCCCTGAAGTCGGTGCTGGTCATGGCGGGGGAGCTGAAGAGGGGCTCCTCAGAGCTGCGCGAGGTGCGTCCTGCGAGTCTGCTCCCCGAGGTGCCCTGCAGCCGGCGAGGGCGCGGTGCAGTGCTCGGCCGCAGGCTTGGGTCCCGGGCAGCTCTCCCTCCGTTCCGTCTCCTGCCCACTCTGCGGTGACCACTCCTGGCAGGCTGTGTCCCCATGGGTCCCGCACGTGTTCATTTAATTTTCATACTCCATGTTTTTTCGGGGGGGCATTGAGACAGAGTCTTGATTTGTAGCCCAAGCTGGTCTCAAACTCGAGGTGATCCTCCTGCCTCAGCCTCCTGAGTGCTGGGATTACAGGTATGCTCCACCATGCCTGGCCTTTATACTCCATTTTTATAGATTCCATTTTGTTTTTTTTTATTCTCATATACAATTTTGAAAGATAAATTACAATTAAAAAATCTTCGCCATTTCATATAAAATATCATTTAACAAAAAGTTTTATCTAAACTGTTACCTACATAAAGTTTTATACCGTATATGAAATTAAGTGACATTCTTTTAGAATTTAAAATTTTCTGTGAAATACATAATTTAAAACCATGCATAATTATGCAATACGTGTAGTTATACATATCATGTATATAATATGATGCCGTAGATGGGCATGGTGGCGCAATCTGGGAGGCTGAGGCAGGAGGATCACAGGTTGGAGTCCAACCTGGGCAACTTAGTGACTCAGTGAGACCCAGTCTCAAAATAAAAACTGTTACAGAAAGGCGGTTGTGAAGGGCCTGGTTCAGTCCCCAGTACCGAAACGTCCCTCTGAATCCAGCTCGCGGGGTCCCAGGTGGTCCCCAGAACTGGTGTCCCCTCCGGCCCAGGACGTGGTGCTCATGAGGGCCCTGCGGGACATGAACCTGCCCAAGTTCATCTTCGAGGACGTGCCCCTCTTCCTGGGCCTCATCTCCGACCTGTTCCCGGGGCTGGACTGCCCGCGCGTGCGCTACCCCGACTTCAACGACGCCGTGGAGCAGGTGCTGGTGGACGGCGGCTACACGCTGCTGCCCGTGCAGGTGAGCGGCCGTCCCGGCTGCCTGTGGCCCCCGCGGGTCCTCACGGTTCTTTACAGAGAAGAAAGGCACAATGTTCACAGTGCAAGCTTTGCCTCCCGGTCATCACGATCGTGGTGAAGTGTAAGTGATGTAAAACTCACTGCGGAGCTGCGGAGGAGCGCAGTTCAGCACCACAGCTGTGCAACCCGGACGCGTCCAGCTGTGGAGCTCTTCCCGGTGCAGAGCTGAGGCTGCGTGTGCGTCAGCCCTACCCGCCGCCCTGCATCCTGCTTCCTCTTTCTAGGGACTCGACTCCTCTGGGGACCACCTGGAATTGAGTCCCACAGCTGTGTCCTGTGGTGTCTGGCTTCTGTCACTCAGCATGGTGTTTTTGAGGCTTATCCACGTCAAAGCCTGTTCAGTGCTGTGTTCCTTTTTTAGGGCTGAATGATATTCCACAGCATGCATATCTGTATCTCACCTTCCAACTGTTTGGGGCACAATGGGATCAGATCACTTAAGTATTTTGTTTAGTGTCCCCCATAAACAAAACAAAAAAGATATCTTTTCTGGCAGATAGGTAGAATGACAAGCCACATTGGGCGCAGCCTGGCTGTCCCTCAGCTAGTTAAACAGTGGCCATTGGACCCAGCTTTTCTGTTCCTTGGGGTAGACCCAGGAGGACCCCAGTCCTGCATGCTCTCAGGAGCACTGCTTACAGCAGCCAGGAGTGGCAACAACACACTGTCCATCACCTGATGAGTGGCTAGACAGACTGTGGCCATCTATACCATGGAATATTACACAGCCACGAAGAGGAAGGAGTCACACACACCCATAATGTGATCTTGAAAGTGTGGTGCTTGGTGAAAGAAGCCAGGCGCCACGCCGTACGTGATGTGATTCTGTTTGTGTGAAATGTGCAGAATGGGCAAATCCACGGAGGGAGAAAGCAGGGTGACGGTTTCTGAGAGCTGGACAGGGGCGCAGTAGGATGGGGTTAGGTGGCTAGCGGGATGGGTTTGGGAGGGAAGGGTGGTTCTGAAAATTGACGGTAGGGTGTCGGTTACACAGCTCAGTGACTGTCCTGAAGCTGGACCGGGTGAATTGCACGGGGTATGGGGTCGTTGTCAGTAAAATAGTTTCTTTACAGTGCTTGTCCCACAGGTGGATAAAGTGGTTCAGATGTACGAGACCATGATGACCCGGCACACGACCATGGTGGTGGGACCCACGGGCGGGGGCAAGTCTGTGGTCATCAGTGCCCTGTGCCAGGCCCAGACCAAGTGAGTGTGGCTCTGCTGGGTGGGTGCTGGCTGCCGGGTTGCTTTCTAGGGAAACATTGGGTGACAGAGTTACTTGCACCTGCCTTGATCCCTGACTTCCTGGGAGGGGAAATTTGTCCTGAAAGCCCCTTTAAACTGAGTAGCTTCACTTGTTCCATTGTTGATAGAGTTAACACATTTAATTAATTAATTGACTAATTAATTTTCTTTGCCAGACTGGGGATTGAACCCAAGGATGCTCTGCCACTGAGCTGCATCCCCAGCCCTTTCTATTTTGAGACATTTTCACTAAGCGATCCTCCTGCCTCAGCCTCCTTCAGTGCTGGTATTATAGGCGTGCACCACCACACCTGGCCTGGCTAATATATTTTAGAATGCTAAATAGAGGCCCTTTTGTGCATCTGATAGTGTGTAGGTTTACTTGTGAAACGAGCATTTCACAAACTGTTTTATGAGGATGTTTTGCCGGTGGGCGTTAAGTGGTGCCATTACCTTGGCGTTCAGAGCGCTCCTTTTGCCTAAGACAGGACTCACCACTGGGTGGCGCCGCTGCGCCGTCAGCGCGGCCAGAATTCCCGCGAGCCCTCAGGGACTGGCTGGTCTCCTGGAAGGGCTCCGCTCCTAGGCAATAACCGGATTCCAGGAAGACCTGAGCGGTGCTGATGTCCCAGCAAGCGGCCAAACCCACCGTGACATCTTCGCGCGTCAGCAAATGAGTCTCATGTTTCACGTGAGAAAAGTGGTTTTTGCCTGAACAATTGAGTATTTCGTTCTCTAGCTAGTTCACTGTTAGGTAAATTTGCAGAACGATCGCAGAGGCGTGTGTATGGCCTGTTGTATGCCTGCTATTTTTATTTGTTAATTGTGGACCATGAGTTGTGAAGTTTAGTTTTCTTTAATCACATACCGTGGGAGGAATTTTCAGTCACTATGAAGGGAAAGACTCTGTTTGTCAGATGTAGTAGCTGAGGCCAGATGTTGTCCTGTAAATAAGGCTTGGAGCCAGGTATGATGAGACACACCCATGTTTCCAGCACTCTGGGAAGCTGAGGCAGGAGGATTGCAAATGTGAACCCAGCCTGGGCAATTTGACAACTTAGCAAGATACTGTCTCAAAATTTTAAAAAAATAGGCTGAGTGCCAGGCCCTGGTACAGTCCTCAGCCACACACACACACACACACACACACACACACACACACGTTGTTGTGGAAGCCGGGCTCCCGGTGCCCCAAGGCAGAGCTGCGGCCCGAGGACCACTCATGCAGTGCGAACTCCGGGCAGCGCCCGGGAGCCTGGGGAGTTCTTGTGGCCCGGGTTCCTGACATCTGCTCCAACCCTGGGCCCCCAGCGGGCTCCCGCGTTGTGGCGTGCCTCAATGCTGGCCGAACCCTCTCCTCCCTTGTAGGCTGGGGCTCGTAACAAAGCTGTACATTCTGAACCCCAAGGCCATGAGTGTCATCGAGCTCTACGGCATCCTGGACCCCACCACCCGCGACTGGACGGATGGGGTGCTGTCCAACATCTTCCGGGAGACCAACAAGCCGACGGACAAGAAGGAGCGGAAGTGAGTGGGGCTCAGTGGCTCCCGGTGAGCGGATGTCACAGACACCTGCTGTAGTCTCTGGGGGCTCCGCCAGCCCGGGGTCGCAGCCGGGGCGGGTGGCAGGTGCCATCCTGGGCTCTCTGTGCGTGGTCTTGACTGGCCTTCTTCAGTACCATGTGATGGGTGCTGGGGTTCTGCAGACATCTTAAAGTGACAGAGACCAGCGTCTGTGCTGGTGACTTTTTTTTGTTTTTGTTTTTGTTTTTGGTTTTTCTCCGGTACCGGGAACCGAACTCACGACCTTGCGCTTGCCAGGCAGGCGCTTTTGCCGCTGAGCTAAATCCCCAGCCCCTTGTGCTGGTGACTTTTAAGATCGCTGTTTAGCATTCTCCCCTGGCTCTGGGCCACCCAGGATTGCCGTGCTTGGTCGCCTCGCCTTTGTCACCTCTGACTTTCGCACTCCCCAGGGCTTATCTTTTATGACTTTGCTGTTCTGGAAGATTCTAGACCAGCTGTTTCACAGAAAGCCTCAGTTTGCACCTTCGGCACCAGAGGCAGGAGACGTGGGTTTCCCGGTGAGCGGGCCTCACCTGGGTCTTTGAGGAAAGGCACCGTTTCCCCCTGCGGCTGATGGCAGTCTGTGGGGAGACTCCCGTGGCCATGTGAATGTCCTGTCCCTCATCCAGCCCTCCCCGACGGCTTGAGTGATTGCTGATGGCTACTTGAATCTAATCTTCCCACCAGAAATATAAATGGAGGTTTCGTATTGGGCCCACCAGCCACCTGTGATCCTGGGCTGTCTGCTAGATAATGGAATTGGATGAGTGTTAAATTTCCTGGACTTGATAGTAATGTAAGAGAAGGTGTTTGTTCTTAGCAAATACATGCGAAGGAATTTCGGAGCACAGAATGTTGCTTGTAACTCACTTGAATAAAACAGACAGACAGACAGACAGGAAGAGCACAGATGTGGCAAAATATCTAACAGCTGGAGAATTTGGGTGAAGGGCATATGGGAGTTTTCTGTACAGTTCTATCCTTGAAATTCTGTGAGTCTGAAATTATTGAAAAATGAAAAAGTTAAAAAGAAAAAATACTAGAAGAAAATCAACCGAAAGGCTGTTTAAAAATCCAGCTACTAGCATCTGTGCGTCAAGTGAAGCCGTGTCAGACCATCGCAGGAGGAGATCAGCAGAGAGCCGCCTTTGGAGGTGGGCTTTGCTGTGCTCCGACCCGTCAGAGCCCCAAATCAGAGTGGCACACGGCTTGCAGAGCGGGGGCTGTGGGTCCAGAGTGTGCCTACTGCTAGGACGATTGTGTGTCACCCCGAGGCTGGGAGAGCGGTGCTCCGGGAGCCCTGCAGGCAGCGTGAGGGAGCGACACGGACCACACCACACCGCCGGGTGTGTTCGTTTCGCAGGGCGGCCCTGGCAAGTCACCAGGTGGCTTAAAACAGCAGAGATTTATTCTGTAAGGGTCCGGGTGGCTGGAAGCCTGAGGTCGGGGTTAGCTGGGCCTCCTCCTCCCGGAGGCTCTGGGAAGTCCTGCCTGCGCTCGTCCAGGTTCTGGGGGTGTTAGATGGCCTCGGCCGCGGCCACATCTCTCCAATCCCCGCCTGCCTCCCTGCGTGGCTTCCTGCTCTGTTGTCGGAATCCTTCCTCTACTCTTTTCTCTAAAAGGTCTTTCTTCCTGGATTAGCGACCCCCTTGATGATCCAGAATGTTCGAGCCTTGAGATACTCAGTGTAATTAAATCTGCAAAGACGTTTTCCCAAGTAATGTGACAATCACGGCTTTTGGTGAATACATCTTTGGGAGGGCAGGACCACCAAAACCAGGACCCACAGATGTGTGGAGTTCTTTCCTTTTCTGTTAGCTCTACTGTCAGACAACTAAGAGTTTAAACAGTGATGAGTAGCAACTGATACTCAGCCTCAGGTTCAAAAAAAGAATGACATGGGGGGTGGAGGGTGGGCAGTGACCCTTTCTGTTGCCATGGAAGCCACTCTTCAGCACCAGCAGATGCAAGATCTCAGCTCAAGGGCGGGGATGGCGGCACACACCTGTAATCCCAGCACTTGGGAGGCTGAGGCAGGAGGATTGCTGTGAGTTTGAGGCTAGCCTGGACTATATAGCAAGACCCTGTCTCAAAAGACAAAGACAAACAAATAGGTTGGCGTGGTCAGGACACATACTTTGCCCAAAAGGGGGGAAATTCAGACTTTTGTGTGAGGTCCCCTGCTCCTTAAATATCGATGGCTAGTTAAGACAGTGTCCGTGTCCCATGCGGTAGAACCTCCGTGCCCTGCAGGGTGCTGTCACATCCTGGCTGGAGACCCCTGGGGCATGACCTCCGTAGGAGACCTCCGTAGGAAGCCCTCTCGGACCCTGGCTCCCCGCCCTTTGGCCACTGCAGGTATATTTTGTTTGATGGTGACGTGGACGCTCTGTGGGTGGAAAATATGAACTCTGTGATGGACGACAACAAGCTGCTGACGCTGGCCAACGGGGAGCGTATCCGGCTGCAGGCTCACTGTGCTCTGCTCTTTGAGGTGAGTCGCAGTAAGGGTCGGTTCTGAATGGAAGTCTTTCTTCTAATTAAAAATGTAGACGTTTGTCAGTGTAGCAGTACATCTTGACAAATACTTAAAATGCAGACTCTTGTCTTGAGTGCATCTCTTCGTTGCTTACCCACTCCCCCTTCCCTCTTCCCACTGCACCCCAAAGGTGACTACATTTGGGTTTTTTGAGTTGTTTCTTCTGATAGTTACTCTAGTACCCGAAGCAACATGCTTAGTGTGCTGTTTCTTCTTTCATGAAGTTTACAGGTGACTGATTACCCGAGTACTGTGAAAGTGAGGATTTCTCTCACACAACCAGCTGGCCATCTCTCCTCAACTAGTATATTGTAACTTGGTTTACAGTAGCCAATATTTGTATTTTTGTGAACATGGAAATATTTACTGCAAACCAACAAGTATATTATAACTACATTTACAGTGGTACCTTGTTTTGTGAACTTGATCCTTTCCTTAATTCTGGTCCAAGCCAAGTTGGACAAGAACAAAATCAAATTCAACAGTCAGGCTCAATGTTAGCCTTGTGGGGAAATTTGATTCTGTTCTCCTCCAGTGTGGTTTGGGACCAGAGCTGTGGAGAGAATTGAGTTTGTGAACGAGGCACTGCTGTGCAGTGTTTCAGAGCCATTTGTTTTGTCTGGAGTTTGTAGTTGCCTTTGTTTTCCTCTTACACTATTTGCCTTTATCCCACACACACTTGCCTTTTTCAAGTTTTCTATCATACCAAGTATTTTCCTGGGCCCTTTTCTTCCTGGAAACTACTCCTCAAGGCTCTCTATCTCCCACTCATAATACCAATGGCTTGTTTCATAGCTGTGTCCCTGAGAGCTGCTTTTGCTCCAGTTTCCTATTGACCAGACCCCACCTCCTGAGAACCCTGGGTTCATTTACCCCCAAGAGGCGCCACGTACAAGCATGGGAGGGCATGTGGGACATTCTGTCATATACAGATCATTATCTAGTTGGCCGGCGGAACTGCGTCTTTCTCATAAACAGAGATTTTGTTAACGTTGCTGATTCAGCATTGTATTTATTAAGCTTTGTGCTACCTACCTGATCTCAACTATGGTTATTAAAAAAGACTGAAAGGAAGATACTCTAAAACAATGCTTGTTTCTAGGTGGTAGGATTTGTATAACTTCATTTCTTCTTTATAATTTTAAAATTTCTGTCAGGTATTCTATAACATATTTTTCATATTAATTTTATAGTAAGGGAAAAATTTAAAAGGTATTACATCAGAGATATATAATCTTACCCTAACCCTAAATGTTCAACTAAAAGCTCCAGGAAGTCTTGGTAATTGTGTATGACATGGGTTTTGTGCAGAAGAAGAAGCTGCGAATGTGAACGATTTTCTTTCTTCCTCCAGGTTGGAGATTTGCAGTATGCTTCCCCTGCAACTGTGTCTCGATGTGGAATGGTTTATGTGGATCCGAAAAACTTGAAATACCAACCATACTGGAAAAAATGGGTTAATCAAATACAAAACAAGGTGAAAATTATTCCTCCGGTAAACTTAAAGTTAGTAGTATTGGTGGCCCGTCCGGAGGGATATTTGTAATTGGAGTTCATGACCTTGTGTCCTTGACCTGCTAAGGTCCTTTCGCATGAATCCGACGCAAACATGGCTGACACACTTGTTGTTTGCACACATTTCATGGTCTAGAGCAGGTTTAGCAGGCTCTTGCACAGGGATAGATAGTAGATGTCTTAGACTTCGGGGCATTATCGCTTCTTGTGGGCCTGCTTAGTTCTGCTGCTCCGGCGTGAACGTAGCTAGACAAATACGTGCGCAGAGGACATGCTGGGGGACTGGTAGAAGTTTATTGACAAACTCAGGTGGCGAGCCAGACGTGGCCTGTGGTTTTTGGTTTGCAGCCCACAGTCTGGTCCAGAGAAGCCCAGTGACTGAGAGGCGGGGGTGCCCATGCTGTGCCCTCAGGCACACTGGGTGGGGCAGCGTGTGCCGGGCCCAGCTTGTCACGTAGCAGAGACCCAGTGCTTTTGGTCAACCCCAGACTGTGCGACGTGTCCCGAGGCCGCTGGGGCGGCACATCGCCTTGGCAGTGGGCATCCCTGAGGGATGGAGAGGCGTGTGTGAGTTGTGGTTCGGTCACAAGCTGGACACCATGACACCTTCCCACAAGGGATGCAGGTGGTGGCTGGCTGTGTCTTTACGAAGGCCACGGGCCGGTGGGAGTGGGAGAGCAGGACGTAATGGCTCCAGAGTGGAGAAGACCAGAGGAAACGCGGTCGCCCTTTGCGAGGTGGCTGGTGACATCACTGGAACTCCAAGCAGTGGGCCCCTTTCTCCCACGGGGCCCCGCTGGCTCCTCTCCCTTACTTCCAGGGCTGGGGTGGACCCGTGGCAGGGATGGCATGCAAGTGCGTTGCGGAGGACAGAACTCTCCGCAAGCACAGGCGCTGGTGTTGGGGTTCCTCACCTGCCGCCCAGCTGCTCCTCCCATGTCTCTCGCCCTTCTGGACAAGCAAACCTTTAATTCCCATTGAAGAGAAGAAACCTTTGAAAATTCTTTGGGACACTGGTCTTTCCTAGGCAGAACAAAATGATTTAAATCATCTTTTTGAGAAGTATGTGCCCTATCTCATCGACGTGATAGTGGAAGGGATAGTGGATGGACGGCAAGGAGAGAAGCTGAAGACCATAGTTCCGCAGACGGACCTGAACATGGTAGGAAACCGTCCTAGCGGGGGCGGGAATTCTGCCTTCAGGGTAGAGCCCATCGTGGACTTGAAGGGGAGCAGAGGTGCCATGTGGGTCGCTCGCAGCCTGGTGGGTGAGCGTTGTGGGCCGTCCTCTTTGCTGCTTTTGCGACCCTGTTCGGGGCAGTATGCTGGGCTCCGTTGGTGTGAACCAATACGGTGGTGCATACGTTCCCATCGCTCTGGGTCCTGGGCCCCGGGCTTGAGGACAGCGCTAACCCTCGGGGTGGGAAGGTAGGGGCTGACCTCGGCACTTTCCTGTGAGCCAGGTAACCCAGCTGACCAAGATGTTGGATGCATTGCTAGAGGGAGAGATCGAGGACCCCGACCTGCTGGAGTGCTACTTCCTGGAAGCTCTGTACTTCTCGCTGGGTGCCTCCCTGCTCGAGAACGGAAGGATTAAGTTTGATGAGTGTGTTAAACGCCTGTCTTCTCTGTCCACTGTGGAGACAGAAGGGGTTTGGGCCAAACCCGGGGAGCTGCCAGGTGAGCGGAGTGTCACCGCTGGCCTGCTCACAGTGCTTTGGCTTCCGTCTTTAGAGGACGCAGACTTGCTTTTCCGTATGCCCATGGCCCTGCGTGGGGTTTGCAGCCTGTTTGCTCCCGGAGCGAAATGCCGTGGTCAGAGTCCCTGGCAGCCCCTGGGGGGAAGCTCAGGTGCACCCCTGGCGCCTTGGAAGCCAGCGCCTTCCCACGCCCTTTCCCGAGGGCCTGGCCTCTTCCTCTCCCGGGCTGCAGCGCCGTGGGCTCCGCTTGCGCCCCTGCGTTTCTCACGGTCCGCCTGACCCCGCTGTTCTCCTTCGGGCTCCCCTTGCCGTGTAAAGCCACCTGCTGGGTGTCCGTGTCTGCGCACCACAGGCCCTCGAGTGTGGGCTCGGAGGCCGCTCACAGAAGACCGACCTGCGAGGGGCTTAAGCTCTGTGTGGAAAACGGGCGTCTGCGAAGACCTGCAGTGGTGGCTCCAGCACCTCGCACTGGGCCACTGAGTGGCAGCTGGGGGAGCATCTGGGAGGGGCTTCCCTGGGAGGACAGCGCCTGTGACTGCGGAGCCTGAGTGCGGGACGGCGATCACGGTCCTTTCCCTGCCCTGCCCTGGCGCCTGTCACACCTGTCCTCCCACTGCACCCACGTTGTTCTCTTCCCTCTGCCCGTCCCCAGCCAACCTGCGGCATCCGTACGGGCATCCAACCGGGCTCTGTGCCCGGTTGTTTCGTCCCAGGGAAGGGACTCTGTCCATTGAGGGCTAGCGTTAGTTCGGGGCACATAGCCCGTGCCTGGTGGGGGGCGTGGGGGGACCCAGTGTGGCGTCTGTCCCGTGGAGCAGCGCATTCCAGATGTGTGCCAGGGCTTACTCGGGGTCCCCGTGTCTCCGGTCAGAGGGTCGCAGCCCGCCCTTCATTGCAGGCCACCTTCCCACCTTGTACGACTTCCACTTCGATTCCAAGCGGAACCAGTGGATCCCGTGGGGCAAGCTGGTCCCGGAGTACGTCCACGACCGCGAGAGGAAGTTCATCGACATCCTGGGTGAGCAGGAGGAAGCGAGAGCATCCCTGGCCTCGCTGGTGTCTGGGTCCCGCCTGGGAGCCCTTGGGACAAAGCGAGGGCAGTGAGCCGCGGGCCTCTGAAGGTTGGCACCTGGGGTTCTCTCTGTCCTGCTGGCTCTGGGCACCTTGAGGTAGCTGTGACCCTCTACTCCCCCCTTCAGGCCGGTGCCCACAGGGTGGGTGCCCTTGGCAGCCTGCACAGCTCACGGGTGCGTGCAGGACCACAGGGATGCAACAGGAGTGAACGGCAGCATTGTGTAAACAGAGCTGCCCGGAGGCATGGTGCACCGTGGGTGGTTGCGCCCCTCTGGCGATTTAGACAAAATCCAGCAGGATAATTTCATACATTTGCACCTGCTTCCAGAGCGAGGCACCCCCACTTTCTCAGGGACCCACTGGGATTGAGATCTGCCCTTGTGGAGTGGGTGCCGCACCTGACTTTGGGGCTAGGCTTTCTCCAGAGGAAGTTCTCGGTCAGGAAACCCAGTCCTGCAGGAAGCAGGCAACGAAGCATCATGCCCTCACCAAGTCACATGCTTAAAGCAGGTGATTCTGTGGCACATTAGAGCTCAGTACGGCGAAGCAGTGGGAAATGATGGTGCGGTGATGCGGTTTCTCCACGGAGGTTTTACCCGTCTACGGTTTTGAGGTCGCCGCTCAGCCCTTGCTGCTGCTTCTGATGCCCCCACTTGGCGTTCCTGCGATGCCCCCATTCTGATGTCTTTTAGTTCACACAGTGGATACAACCCGCACCACCTGGATACTGGAACAAATGGTTAAAATTAAGCACCCTGTTATTTTCGTTGGTGAATCTGGCACTTCTAAGACAGCTACTACCCAGAACTTCCTTAAGAACCTGAATGGAGACACTAATGTAAGTCACCATTTGTATGTGTCATCTCTGCCGCGTAACAAATCACACAGCACACAGCAGCTGAACATGATGAACACTCGCTGCCTGGCATTTGCCTGGCTTGGGGCACAGGGGTGGCTCAGGCGGGGGCTCTCGTCCAGCCTGTGGTTATAGCAGTCAAGCTGTTTGCAGGGCTGCCTTTGTGGGAAGGCTCTGCCGCAGCTCTTCTGAAGTGGCTCTTTGTGCTGGCCTTAGGCTGCTGCTAGGACAGGGAATTGGTGAAGCTGACTTGGCTCCTGGTTCTGGAGGCCGGAAGTCCTAGTGCCCAGTGTTGCCCACAGAGTATTCAGGCCGCACCCTGACTCAGCAGAGGGTGACCCGTGGTGGGACGGAGCAAGCTTGCCACAGGAAGCTCACTTTTATTAAAAATGCTAAACAAAATACCTCCCCCAAATCCCACTTCCTTGATGACCTCATCCTGTCACCTTCCAAAAATCCCGCCTCCCATCCCACATGAATCTGGGGCCTAAGCATGCAGCACAGGACACGGGGCCTCCTCAGACTGAAGCACTGCTCTGGACACAGCGCTGGCTTCGTGTCCCGGGTAGACAGTGGAGTAGGAGTCCGGAGGTTTCCACAGCCTGAGGGCCTGGCAGGGCCCGACTTTTCGGAGCCAGAGGGACCTGAGGCTTGTGGGTGAGGCTGATGGACACCTTGTTCAGAGGCCTCTGTCCTGTCATCCTCCTGGGGACTCTGCAGCTGGAGTTCATGGGGCCAATAGGAGCCTCTGAACACATTCTCTGGGACAAGACGCACGTCCAGCATCCACACGTCTGGCTTACGTGCACACGCTCCTGGGCACCGTGGCTGGTGGGTGTTTTAAAAAGCAGCAGTTCCCCAATATTGTCCCCACAAGTGTGGGCATCACTGAAAGCATTTTAAAATCCCCCAGACCAGCTGGGTGTGGTGGCGCACTCCCCAGTGCTCGGGAGGCTGAGGCAGGAGGATCATTGCAAGTTTGAGACCCATCTGGGCTACAAAGTGAGCTCAAGGCCAGCCTGACCTGCATAGTGAGACCCTGTCTCAAAAAGACAAAAAAAAAAAAAAAAAAATCCCCGCGACCTGCTGAGGCAGGGCTGGCAGTAGGGGCCGAGGGCGTGCGCGAGGGTCCAACGCACGCACCACTCTCTAGACCTTAGTTCCAGAGCCTGAGTCAGGGCCGTCCCCAGGCCTGGGGGCGACAGCTCCTTACCGGCTCATGCCACCCACCAAAGGAAAGAGGAATTCTCTCTTTAGCGTTTCAGATATGAGGAAGCACAGACCCACACTGGTTTGTGAGAACGCGCAGGTTGGAGAGCACGCGTTTGAAAGGTGGACGGCAGCCTATGGCCGCCGTGGAGCAAAGGCCCACGTGCTGAGCCTCTCTGTTCCAGATTGTGCTGATGGTCAATTTCTCCTCCCGCACCACGTCCATGGACATCCAGAGAAACTTGGAGGCCAACGTGGAGAAGCGCACGAAGGACACTTACGGCCCCCCCATGGGCAAGCGGCTCCTGGTGTTCATGGACGACATGAACATGCCCAAGGTAGCGGGCGCGGGGTGCGGGGCACAGCCTGGTGTCATCGGTGCCAGTGTGCGGAGGGCGAGTGTCAGACGCCAGGCTCTAGCCCTCAGCTTGTGCAGGGGCCACCTTGGGCCTCCCCTCAGTGCGCATGTGGCTGAGAAACGGGCTCCAGCGTGCCCTGCTTCAAACTGTGCCGCTGCTCTTGGCCCCATGCGCACGGGAAGCAGGGCAGACCCTCCAAGAGTTCCCCAGGGTGAACCGAGCCCAGGAACCTCAGCTGCGTCCTGAGGGCGTTGCTGGGGCCAGAGCCTGAGAACTGCGGATTTCTCAACCCATTGCAGCTTAAGTTAATATGTTTTCAGGGAACTGTTTCTCCCCCTGAAAACCTGTCTTCCAGAGGAGCATGTGTAAAACCAGGATCCACATATCTGATCATCTGTCCATCCACTCATATATTTAGTCATCTGCTCAGGATTCATCCATCCATCCACCCATTCCATTAGTTGTCATCTATTCATCTATTATTCTACTTATTCATCCACCTATTTTCCATCCACAAGTGTCCATCTGTTTACCCATCTGTCCATTCATTTATTCATCTGTCCATCTATACATCCACCCATTTACCCATTCATCCATTTATTCATTTAATCATCCATCTATCCATCCATCCATCTCTCCATCATTCCATCCATCCATGTATCCATCCATGTATCCATCCATCCATCCATCATCCATCCATCCATGTATCCATCCATCCATGCATCCATCCATGCATCCATGTATC